>NW_013525213.1:1898438-1907619 GCF_000836215.1 Papilio polytes
TTGACAAGTCACTTTGCTTGAAAATCTTTCCATGCAAATTTCAACCCCCACGTTGGACATTTACGGGACGATTTTCGTAAAATCCTTTCTTGGCGCTCATCAAAAACAGTAATAGAAACTTTTACGCAAAATTTCAAACCTCTGGTTCCAGTGGTTAGGTATTATTAGATATTAAAGTATCGGGTATATTAATGGGAACAATTTGGATGTGCAAATCGCTATATCTCTGAAACTATGGCTCTTATGAAAAAAGTATGTATGGATATTTTATAGGCAATTTCATGATCTACAACTTCGTCCTAGTCAACTTTTTGATAAAGCTAACCATTCCGCTGAAATACGCGAAAAAGTAATTTTTACTACCTTTGACCTCGAATAAGTCAAAAATCGCACCCGTGCCCATGTCCAATAGTATACTAAAAAAATCGTTACAAGTTGTACAAACGTTATCTCTGAGGAAATAAGGCGCAATTGTGCGATAGCTGAGTTATCGCCAATTTTGAGGGCGACTCCATACAAATTTTCAGAGAAAACGTTCTAATTGCGCCAAAAACATCGATACAAGATAATTATTACGTTATAAGGTATGCATTTACTGATACAAAGCACATTCAAGCAAAAAAAAGAGACATTTCAAACATCAGATAAAGTTGTCTATGGAGCAACTGGGTACAGCCCAATGTGCGCCGCGGCCGACGCGGCGCGTGACGCCCGCCGATTAGAAATCACGGCTCGGCCACAGTCCACGCGGCCGTCTCTATTAGCCGTGATCGTTGCTTCGACAGAGTTAATCTATTTTATACTAAATCATGCTTCGCTTGTTTTACTGTTATCAAACATTTCTAAGACACGACATAACAGCAGCTTCATAATTTTTTTTTGTTTTTATGACATTTTTGTCCGACAATTGATAAAGGGTGGATCAAATTTCAAAAGACCACACAATTAAATAAAGTTTATTTGTAGATTTAATGATAAAATAAAACTAAAGATACAAGATAAAAAAGCAACAGACACTTAAACAACCAAGTTACTAAGGTTGTCAAAGTGACTCTTGAAGGACATATGAAATAGAAAAATCCGAGAGAAAAAAAACGAACGGAACGAGTATGAATGGCAAGCAGTTCCATTACGTCGATATAAATAATGTAAATGAATTGTGGAGGCACGCGAGCCGCGGCCTTGGCAATGAAATTCACGAGTTCAAAGGTACATAATGGAGGCATAAGCCATTCACTTGTTAAATAATAAACCATTGGAAATAATATTGAACATAAATGTACTGGTTTCATTAAGGTTAGTAAAATTATCTAGATAAAAAAGCTCAAGATTAACACGGACTCTAATAAACGTGTTACAATTAAGATTATCCAAAGAAGTCCATACGATTTTTTACAATTACCATAGGATTTGAATTTTAAATAATCTGTACACTTAAAACAAGATCAGATAGAAATCATGTTATATTATTTCCCGATGTGAAAACCTTAATTTCGCATTGTCACGGCTTGCGGACAGCACGGTGAGACGTGCGCGGCGGACCGCGGCGGCGGGGCCGGCGGTGGCAAAAAACCTCTCCTATTCACCGCCATAATAGACACTGGAGAAACTAACTGCGCTCTGGTGGATACGGAACGATACAAAATAAATAAAAAACAAAAATCTACAACTAACTAAGTTTCTTACAAAGTATATCAAGACTAATCAAAAACTACAGATTCATGTAATAAACTTTATAGAGAATTCTAGCATTTTGCATTGTATAGAAACGGCCTGCCCTATCTTCTCTTTCTTGTCCCAACGTTAGAGCATCATCTATCACTTAGTATGCATTTTGTACTTCCAACCCATGTAAATGCTTATGCTTATAAGAATCAGTAGTTTTTTTAAGTTAAAGTGGAGGTAACAAACCATTCTTCTTTCACATAGTTTTAATGATATATTAACGGAAATAATATAAACTATATCGACAGATCTGATAGATAAGACGAAAATTAATTCTCTTGAACACGTCTAGGTTTCATGAGATTCTCCAGAAAAATAGATTCATTAGGTATTTTGAAATCAAAGGTATGTGAGTTTAAAAATCTGATTCAAGCTAAAGTAATATTGGATACAAAAGAAAAACCGTGTAAACCTGTTGATTCGATTATACACAAAATTCCATAAGGTTGTCCCGGGTCAAAATGTTATCTAACTAATTCTTTAAGAAAGTTGCAAAAGTTATTTTAACTGGTAAGGTACTTATTGGACAGGTTTTAGATACAGAGCTGTTTTCAATTTATTCAAATTGTAAACCGTCGTGTCGTCGCCATTAAGTAGATAATTTCGTTAGAATTGTACCTTTCTTCGTATTGCTTCACACCGAAGTTTTATGTAGTGGAACCGATGCTTAAACGGAATTTGAGGATATTGTAATGCTCATAGATACAATATAAAATCTGGTATAAACGACTGTAGCGTGGGCAAATTCATTTACACGTTACAATCGATTAAGTTCGTACCGGCTGTGAATAGTAATGGTTTTTATTGCCTTGTTCATATGCCTTTTGATTGTCTTGGGAACTATACTGCCTCTATATGATCTTTTGTTACGAATCTTCTTTTATTGAACTAGAAAAAATATACACGAAAATATCTACAGTTTCCTCGAACCGAACGGTTTATAGCATTCAAGGGGAAAAATTTTTAATCGTTAAGTTTGAAATTTAACAATAAAAATTATATTAACATTAAAACAATATCTACAAAGCTTAGGTACGTAAAAAGACATCGTAATAAATAACTAAATTAACATATTAAGGACTATTTTTAACTTTGAATATCATCGCATTAAAATGTTAACAGTTGTTAATCAAGGTAGAACTAGCAAGCCGACAGTACAATGCAATTTGTAAAACTTATAAACAATTTAGGGAATCTTACTTTTATGTCAAATCTATTTGAAACAGTTGCATCAGTAGAAAACGACTATCCTGCAATACTTGAATTACAAAAGAACAATGACCCAGATCCGCTAAAGATAACTATCGAAGTGACGCATGTGTGGAATCGATAACAGTAGGTGTACACGCACGCACTTGCCTTATCGAACCGGCCAATATTTACACAAGCAACAGCAAAACGCGAAACGCGTCGCCCATCGGCGCCGCCAAAGGAACCCTTCGAAACCATCTTTCAATGTAAGAAAATAAAAAACCCTTCCTTATAGCAAACTATTCAGAGGGAACAGCTGCACTGCCGTGTGGCGGCAGATGCGTGCGCGCGCTCGGCACTGGGCCCAACCAGCGCTAGCAAAGCAAATTTTTCACCATGGAAAACTTACCCAAAGCACGAAGGTCGCGGAGAAAGCGGCAGCGCCGGCGCACTCACAAACAGCACACGTGCACGAACGCCGCGGCCGCGCACCTGTCGCGGACTGACTCTTCATTTCCATAACCGTTTGTATTTATGCACGGGCGAGGCGCGCGCGCAGACCGACATGCCGAGGCGGACTGACGGCCGCGGCGCGGTACCTGCGCTCACCTGTCCCCTCCCCCCCACCATCAGGAACCGGATGGTGCTCCAAAACAAAACGGTCAACAAAGGACGTGCCACGAATGTTCGCGCCGCCACCGATCGCATCCGAGAAGGGTCGCAGGGGGCTGGTCGCCGTCCGCCGCCGTCACCGGCTCGAGTGGGGACGTTTCTGATTACTCGCTCACACCTGACTCGCTCGGAACCGAACGACCCGATGATTTACGACCGCACGATAACGCCGATGTTGACTTCTCAATTGTTTCCGACGTCGATGATGCAATTTCTGATGACGAAGATGTTGCGAAAATTGGGAACGATGTGATACACAAACACAATGTGAATATTGAGTCAGACGGGGACGATTCGTCTCTAGCTGAATGTGCAAAATTGGAAAGGATGATTGCTCAACTAACGTCAGCGGAATACTCGCAAACAAACATGGGCGACGCCGTGCCGGTGCCACTGGCGAGCTTGTTTTGACGAAACGTTATTTGGCTACATTAATTTATAAATGACATCCTGTTTTGGTCGACCTGTACTAATGTAGCCGGTACCACTTATTACTATAATCAGTTTTAGTCAGTCTTTGATATGATTCATCGGACATCGGTCTTGCTGTGAACAGACAAAGGGTTATGGAGGTGTAACAAAAATAAACTATATTAGCAATCCAAATCTAATTGCTTTATAGTCAATCGTTTCACAAACACAAGTCACTGGGATGTTTTTAAATCTTAATTACTTAGTACATGCGAAGTTCGATTAATTCGATTAACAGAAGTCTATTCGATATCCGTAATTGGCAGCAAAGCTAATATTATCGAGCGCTGATAAATCTCGCTGCTGCCATCTAACCTTAGAAGCCTACCATTTAAGCACTACCGTCAATTCAATTAGAAATTCACAAGTATTAAGTATAAAAGCTATTCGCATTCATGTAAAACTAACAAAACCATTTTAAATACATAAAAAAGCTATATGCTTAGGGTCTTCCTTAAACTACTCTATCAGCGGTAATTCTAACTCCAAATGTAACTGAATTTCTACATTCAAATTATTATTTTTTTATATATAGAACAGAATTATTTTTTTAAAACAGTGTGAAATAAACAGTACAAGTGTGAATATAAGAAACCTGTCGAACACTTCGTCGTGTCTGATAACGCGAGTAGCGTTGCGCCTGCGCAGCCAATAGTGATGGTCTGATATATCGATAAACGATTTTAATTACGTTCCAAATGTTTAAAAAGGTACATGCAGTTATATTGTATTCAATAATTATTGAATGATAATTATTTGTAATATAATCTATATCTATACTAATATTATAAAGAGGAAAGGTTTGTATTTTTGTATGAATTATAATAACTCAAGAATTACTATGTTATCGCTGAGTAACATAGGCTATATTTAACTGTCCTTTTTAACGCAAGCGAAGTCACAAGCAACAGCTTGTAAGATATATATTTCCTAGGTAATTTATATTTACTCAATAAAATTACAGAAGCTGTATTTAAGTGAGGTATTACAAAAATTAATACAAACATGTTGCAATTTATTTTAATCTGTACAAATTCAACATGTAACTCGTTACCACCCTGTAGCATACAGTTTTGATATTTTAAAATCAAATTATCGACTTAAATTTTACTTGATATTTAAGTACGTAACGGAATCATTTCGACTGTGACGAACGGTGTACAATATAAAACCACCGTTAACTTATAAAAACGTATCGAGCTAAGATAATGAAAACAGAGAAGGTAACAACAAAGGAAGTAGAATAAATTAACTATAACTTTATTGTTATATTTTTATATAACTTTACACAGACAATATAGAAATAAAGTAACAAAAAGTACTGGCTGGAATAAAAAAGATTAGAGTAGAGAAAGAAAAAAAAACTTGAATACAGTTGGGTGTCACTAAAACGCCGCGTCACGGTATGGCGCCGCACGATAACACTCGCCTGAGCTAAAATTGAAATTTCAATGCGTTTCCAACACCAATTTTCTTTTTATAACTTCACATTTATAACAATAATGTACTTACTTAGATATATTAAGAGAAACAGGAGCGCTAGAGATAGTTATTTAGCCTTTTCAGATCTTTAACAAAGTAAGAAAGAACACGTGTTGGATGAAATGATTTGAACAGTTATCTTTAAATACAGATTAAAAAGATTGTTTGTCATTTATTTTGAGTATTTAGGTATAAACATGTTTCCCTAAAAATGTATTTATAACTGTAAAGAACATTTAAAAGTACGAATATTTAACTATCTGTTTGTTTGTAACTTTACACAAACTCGATGTAATTTATACTACCGTACCATAAATTATAATAAAAAAAAAACTAAAAGGATCTTCAAACGTCGTTAAATGCAAAATGAACGCGCATATCCGTCAATGAGCGACTTCATCGAACAAATAATTGCTAAGATAATCAGTTTCGTAGGAAATGCTCTCTACTAATCAGTTAAACCTATAACACATACAATACAGAAGCGAGGCGAATGCGAAATATTCGCTTCATATTCTCAGAATCTATCTGAAAGAAGAATATTATCAAGTTTTATCAACATGTATAATTTTTTATCATAACGAATTGACAGTGTTTTGTTTCTCTTAGCTTTCAGTTCGCTTTGTAGTGTGCTTGAGGGTTAAAACGTTAGCAGTAAGGAAACCTCATCAGTGCCCGCCAGCCGGGCCGCTGGCTATATCCGCACCGAGCTGTAAAAACTCGACACCACCTTCGTTACGTCTTCAATTTGTTTATCTTTCCATAAAATGAATGAACTTATCCTGGTTATGTTTTTAAAATTAATTTGTATAATTCGTCTGAACTCTTTCGATTCCTGCAGCTTAGGTGAAGTTGCAGGAATCGAAAGAGTTCTAAAATTTTTGCAAGGGTTTGGAATGTGTGTTTGACTCAAGACTGTCAGTTATAACAGAGCTTTTGTAGCGGACTAAACTGTCGAGTGCAACGAGAAAACTATATCTTGCAGCGACAAAGTGGTTAGTTGAAGAATTATTCGCTAAATAAATCTCGCCGGTCGACAGCAACTGGGTCAAGTCAATTTTTCCCCCGAGTACCGTTTCCTCTTGTATTAAGTTTGCCGTTAGATGTCGCGAGTTGTCGTTGACAATTACTGCAGATGTCTATTTTCATTGTAAGTGGACTAAATAAAACAATTAATAAACATTATATAATAAACCACCTAAACCTCATGAAAACTTGTTTTTTTTTAATAGGAAAAGTGGGCAAACGAGCAACGGGTCGCTTCAAATTAATTGATCCGAAGTCCATGAACATCCGCAATGCCAAGCGTAGAGCAGATGCGCTGCCGGACTTTAAGGGAGGAGTACGCTCTTTTCTTTTTTTTTTTTTTATTTATAACACAAGGTGGCAAACGAGCAAGCGGCCACCTGAAACCGCCAAAATGGCGAAGCGACCGCTGCCCATAGACATCCGCAATTGCAGATGCGTTGCCTACCCTTATACGACGGAGGAGGAGACGCACATAAAGAGAATATTTCCCCTTCCTATGCATCTCCTCCACCGTCAAATCCACTTCCTCTTCCCAACCTCTCCTTAAAAGAAAAGGGTGGTAAAGAGAAAGGGACTTAAATTAGGCCTCCGGCACCACACTCATCAGGCGAAACACGGAATTGCTTCCATTTTACGCCTGTCTTCTGTGTGGTCGTGGTATTACACCGGGCGTGCCGGCCCATTCGTGCTAAGATGTTAAAGCGGGCACTACCACTGTCAAGGCTTCTTTTTTCAAGGCAGTTACTTAGGGGCCTTCAAGACTTCTTGAAGGCCCCTAAGTAACTGCTTGGAAATACCGCAAAGGACAGAGTAATTGTGACTTGAAAAATTGTTTGACTTACGAATTGAGAAAAATTAACCATAAAAATTCCCACAAATTGCCAGGTTCAATTAGAAATGAATTATGGATCACGTAGAGTCGTTAATTGGTCACTAAGTGGGATTCTTAACAAAGATTACTTTACGACTATGAGTCGCAATCTCTTGTTCAGTGTAATCAAATTAATATACTACTTTACGCCTTCATATTTTCTAAACACTGACTAATATATCACTTACTCTATGATTTATGTTTGAATTGTAAGTAATGGTAATCGAGTCCAACTTACCATAGACCTAAAGCTCGGGGCGGAGCTCTACATGGGAGAGAATATGAATATTTATGGTTAGTACCGTTCTAAACAATACTGCACATTTTTAGTACATCCTTATACATTTTCATCGCTTATATATCCTTTAAGATTTAGCAAAATATGAAAAATATACCTTAAATTGTATAATCATACTAATATTATAAATGCGAAATTTTTGATGGATGGATGTTTGTTAGAGTTTGTAGCATAAACGGCTGAACGGATTTCGATGAAATTTGGTATAGATGTAGAGGATAGTCTGGAAGAACACATAGGCTACTCACTTTAGTTTTTTTTAAATTCCACGCGGACGGAGTCGCGGGCGAAAGCTAGTGCTAAACATAAATGAGATGTATGGAAAACATTAAAAAAAATCACTTTTTTAAAATTTCCTTTATAAGAATCTTAAATTTATTACAAAAAATATATAATTTCGCCAAACTGCCAAAGCAGTTTATTGGCCAAACCTGCACCCATAAACTAAATACTTTTACTAATACATAAACTATGAACTTATTTCTATAACCCAATACCTAATCCGTTGATTTCAAAAAAATATTAAATCGATATTAACGGCAAAACTGTTGCATTTTTTTTTGCATTTATATCACAAAATAATTCACAACTTCACATTAAAACATTGATGTATGAGTCCAGCTTATTCAACTGTGCTGATATCATTTTAACAAGATGGCGGGATGTTTCAACTATTTGATAATGATAGATGTAGTGCAATTAATCCAAGCATTAGACTGAAGTAGATTACGAATTGTTAGCGTCTATTTTCAAATCTCTCAGGTCATTGACCATCTCGTTGTGTTTTTGTGTTCGCGAGACGATAAACAATGTCCGAAAAAATCTTCCTTGAATACCTAATGGCTGCCAATTTTAGTATTTTTAAATCTGCAAAGGTAATGCGACATCTAGCGGTGAAAAGCAGGAATTGTATACCAAAATTCAGAATAGATAACTATATAAAATTGCAATTTACTAACGCAGTTACATACAAAATGTGTATTTCTTAGAAATGCTAAGATAATTATGATCAAATAAACTAGTGTTTCCCATTTGTTCGTTAACATTTCAAGAACGTCATCAATTTAGAAAACATGTAGAAGTCGCTTGGAACACCTTGCCGTACAACGGGTTCGATTTGAAACTAATGTCCTTTTAAAAGGTCGTCAGGTAGCGCTCGGATCGCTTGCTGCATACACTTGCCCTAGGGCTGCCAACTTTCAATAATCTTAGACCCCCAAATTTTGAAAGCATAAAAAAATCTTGTCAACCCTTGATATCTTGATGGATGACAAAAAAGTCCTTTTACCCGTATGCAACATGTAAACTCAAAGTGGCAGCCCTAATTTGCCCGCATATGCGCTTTTACCTTTATCTGTAAAACATCAGGTTATCTTTAGCTTTAGAAGAAGTAATTATTAATGCATTTTAGTGTTTGACAGTTATTTGTTTTTGTACTTTGA
>NW_013525213.1:1907684-1908006 GCF_000836215.1 Papilio polytes
GTCAGCCCCATAATATCTTAAACTACATACCAAAACCATACAATTGAAAACAAACACAAAATAATAAACAAGAAAATGAAAGAAAATACAAAAAAACAACAAAAATAGTTTTAACAAGCTATAAGGCCCTTAACACCATGTAGCGGACTTCGTCCGC
Source organism: Papilio polytes (assembly GCF_000836215.1). Classification (NCBI taxonomy): domain Eukaryota; kingdom Metazoa; phylum Arthropoda; class Insecta; order Lepidoptera; family Papilionidae; genus Papilio; species Papilio polytes. The sequence continues at coordinate 1,907,842 of NW_013525213.1, forward strand.
TAAGTCCGTCAGTGGCTCGGCCAAAGCAGACAAAAGTCCATCAACATGGTGTCTTAGGAGTTTGTGCCTCTTAAATAGTGCCTCTCTCTCACTCCTGTTCAGGATACACTCCGACAACAAGTGTTGTATGTCTTGAACAACTCCGCAAGATGGACAATTAGGGGA
>NW_013525213.1:1909556-1986659 GCF_000836215.1 Papilio polytes
AGCCCCCTATGGGTCCATCTATTTATTGATATATTAGTCGTTTGACAATTTATTAATAAGTTTCTTTGTGTTAGGGATGCCCAAATGTATTAATATACTTTAATTTTGAACGCATTTTATTAAGGTAATTCAGAAGTAAGGCATATGTCCACCATTCTAAATCAAATAACACAAAGAGAAACATTACTCCCAACAAATGACAATTTCATTCAACGAAACATCGAAGTGTTGATATAAAATATATCGAGTTGGGTTTTTATAGATTTATTTTCTACAGAGAACCATTAACAAAGACTGATGGCGCGTGCTCAAGACAGCTGCGTGCGCAGATGCGCCCGCGCTACCGCCGCCATTTTTATCAGAAATAACGTTCGGAAACGTTATTTAATCGGACCGCATAACCTTATAAATATTACGATCAGAACGAGCAGTCTCTTATACATTACGTTTTAACTGGTTTGTACATCGGATGTTTGATGAGTAATTTTATAAAGGTTTTTGAATGTATTTTAGTTATACTTAAGACTTGTTCTCTTCAAGTACATGGGCGTTGTCTGCCATTGACCTAGGAGGGGGCAGAACAATAATGTGGGGGATCTGGAATGATTATTAACATGCGACAGTTTTTTAAATGAAACTGTAAAGTTTTTTTAAATATTTTTTAATGAAAATATGAGTAGGTTTTTGTTAATTTACTATTACATTTAAGCATTCCAAGTAAGCTCTAGGCTTGTGCTAGGATATGGTTCACGACGATAGTCGAATGGCGGGATTCGAACCCTTGACCGCATAAATGGTACGTACCATTAAGCTATGGGTCTATAAAGTTATATTTAAATATTAATAAAGAATGAATATCGAATCGTTTTTGGTATAAAACAATTGTTTCTCAGTATATCATAAAATGTGGCTATAATTCAAAGTAACGGAACCAAATCCTGTATGAAGTATCCGCTGGATGGTCTGATAGGCCCACTTTAATTGCCTTATTAAACTAATTATGTAAACTGGCCTCCGCAGACCTCATTTTATAGCCATGCTTACGGATAAAACGAATTATAGATAAATTTAAATAATGTCCTTTTCAATCTTCCGATAATTGAACGTTTGTTAGAAACATTTCCTTTAGAAATTCCTCATTAACATAAGTTTTTTAATGGTAAGATCGCTTTTTATTTTTCTACGTTATTGCATTTTATAAGTACACTTAAGAAACAATTGGCCATAAACGTATAAGTGACATTTACAGAATAGATGAGTACTTTTGACAGCTGTACTTTAATCATAAATTATTAAAATGGGCGCCAAACATATTTAAACTTTACAACAACTATAAATGACTAGTTTCTCTCCGTACTCCAACTTCCGACTCCGTCCGTATGGGATTAAAAAACAAAAGTAAGTAGCGTATGTATTCTTCCATACTATCTTCTACATCTATGCCAAATTTCATCGAGATGCGTTCAGTCGTTGAGGCTGCAAACTTTAACAAACATCCATCTAAACCATCGCATTTACAATATTAGTAAGATACTTATTATAAATACAAACCTTACCTAGTAACGATCACGATAAAAACACGTGAATTTATTAAAAAAAATGCTAATTACAGATTCTGCAAATACTAAAAACGGCTTATTCAGAGTTGCATGACAAACATTGTTGCCAGGCAAGCAATGTTCAATTTGGACTTTGCACTCAAGTTTCATTATAATGCAGTTATATTCAAAATTTACCTAACCAACATTATTACATGTATTTGCTCTAAAATTATTTGCACTACTAATATTGTTGATGTAATGGAATAATTCCGTTTAATTACTTTACCAGCTTTCGCCTGCGACTCCGTCAGTGCGTAATTAAAAAACAAAATTAAGTAGCCCATGCATTCTTCCATTCCATCCTCTACTCTATGCCAAATTTCATAGAGATTTCATTCAGTCGTTTAAACTACAAACTAACAAAGATCCATCCATCAATCCATACATTTAAACTTTCGCATTTATAATATTAGTAATATTGTTTCCCGAAAGTGCAGAATTCGATTTTTTTATGTCCAAATTTAGTTTGTCATTTAGTGTAACTGTTACACATTTTATAATGTTGGCAACATTTAAAGATCCATTATGAACACAGGAAACACTTCGTCCGTTACACCTGAGGACCTGAGTAAAGTTCAAGACGCTGCTGCGGTGAAAGACCTCGCTGGTCACGGCAGCTGAGCGCACTTAATTACAACACAACCTCATGGTATACATAGCTTGTGCTCTATGGATGTAATAGGGCTGACAAAAACAACACAGACAACGCAACAACATTTTAAATAAAATCATACAGACGATTTGAGTACCTTCTTCTTTTGAGAAGTCGGTCAAAAGCAGGATATTTTGCAGTGACAGACCCCTCCAATATAACCGAAAAATCTATACTAATATTATAAAAAAGGAAGTTTGTATTTTTGTGTGTATTGAAATAAATACTACAGGGCAGATTAAAGTAATAATTTTACCGTTAAAGAGCTACGTTATCGCTGAGTAATATAGGCTATATTTTTTTTTATAATTTTTAATTTCGCGTGGACGAGGTCGCCAGCAACAGCTAGTGCAAAATAAAGACCATATTAAAAGCTGGATCAAATCATCATCTGGCTTTTGATGTCCATGTTAATAGCTAATTTAAAACGACATTAAAATAACTGTTAAAGTTTATAGTAGAAGATATTAAAATAAATTCAAATTTAAATTAGTTGCAGTGACAGCCCTAGGCAGTAAGATATGCTCTGACTAATACAATAATCAGATTAGTTTTTCACTTGAGTTCTGATCACCCACTGTTTTCTATTGCGCTACGAACTAATTAATGTTGCTTCTAATAATAAACTTTCTCGACCATTATCTCAAGACTTTCCATCGGAGTTGTATTATAAGTGCTCCATACCTTCTATTTTCATTTACTTAAAAATACTAATAGAATATTCTAGTCACTTTTAGAGACTGTTAATATTCTGACTGAAATTAATCTGTTCCTTCTGTTAATTTTGGAGGAGACAAACGAGCATCGGTAGCACCGAGTAGATCAACGAGACCCAGCCATCCGCAATACCAAAGGAACTATAGATGCTTTTCCGGTCTTTTATCTCTGATCTGTAACAATCTGAAAATTAAAATCTAAAAGTATTAGTTCAATAATCTATTTCTTTCTAAAATATAAGCACTTTTATTCAACGTTTTGTAACTTAATTCTCAATACGAAGCTAGAAAATCAACTATCAAACAAGTCTTCTAACAATATCCAATAGTAAATTGTTATTGCATTATTCTAAACTATTTCTACTATTCCGATTCGATCACGGGGTCAAAAGCGAACTAAAGCGGAACGCTCAATTACCGGAGAAATAAATCCGACCGTTATTCCGTTCAGGCCATTTAACATTAAAATTTATCAATCAAGACGAAATTGCCGAGGAGACACGTGCCCGCCGATCGCGGTCACAAAACATCCCTTTCTCCAAGACACGGAAACTGGGACACTAAATGTCAGCATAGCTCGCGACTAGGGCTGTCACTATAAAATTATAACAAAAGAAAATTCTAAGTTTTGTAATAAATTAATGAGAAATTATCCAAATGTAAAGAAAACCAACTCCACAAGAAAGCATAGAGATAGCGTGGAGTAAAATTTTAAATTGCCCTTGTCATGAAAAACATTTACGGAGTAAATTCCAATCAAATTGTATAAAACATTTACATTTATAGGAAAAAAATACTAGTAAACCATCGTCAGTAAATATTTATTTTAACAAATATGTACTTTTTTTATGGCGTTTTCAAGCCGGCAAAACGTAAACTTATGTAGTTTTAACTACTTTTTTTCAGATCACATTTTATACCAAACTAACAATAAACAGTGGGAACAAGTGAATCTCTGACTGACTAAGGAGTTACTTACCATATAAATATGTACTAAAAATTTAATAATAATAAAACAACAAATACAAGAACAATTTCTCGAAAATAACCTATTTATGAAAATCTACAATAAAAATTTAGTACTTGGAATATTTCCATCATTTACAGCAAGTCTTTGCATAGATTTAAACTTAGTTGAGATTACCAAAACTTCCGTAGAAAAACACCAAGCACGGTTAACTCATATAATAGGGTCATGTTTTGAATCATGCATTATGTAGTAAAATACAATGATAACAAGACGAATGCAAATCAGTGGGGAAAACTTAATGATATACGAGTGAAGCAATTTGTACCCGAGCGGGCAGTGAAGATTAACGCGCGGCCCGCTCACACAAATGTACTAAATTCTTATTCCGCCAGAGGTTCTCAACCTGTAAGATGTTATGACACATAGCAAAATCAAGATCGTTAAGTGTATTCCTTATAGAAGCGGAAAAGTGCGCTAGAGCCGTATCAAAGCATCAAAAATGTTTGCTTATCGCTGGGTTTTGGGGATGAATATATTGTTATTTATTTTTTATGATCAAACTAGCTTTCGCCCGCGACTCCGTCCGCGTGGTATTAAAAAACAAGACCATGTAGCCTTTGTGTTCTTCCAGACTATCCTCTACATGTATGCCAAATTTCATAGAGGTCTGTTCAGCAGTTTAGGCCACAAACTCTAACAAATCTCCATCTAAACTTTCACATTTACAATGTTAGTATAATATACAAATATTAAAAAAAAATCATTTTCCAAATTATATTAATGGGAGACTATTTATCTATTTTTTTAATTATGCTAGCGGTAAACATCACATTCTTTTCGTCTGTGTAAAATTTAGAAAAATGTTTAATACCACTGAACTTAAAGGTGTTCCAAGTTGGAAGTGCGAAGTTACAGGAGCTTCGTTAAATTATAATATATTACCACAATGTTCTTGTACGAGGAATGTAGACTTCTTGAGCCTTATTTGAAAGACCTCCAATTGTTGAAGTTACGTCAGAACTTCCTCCCTATTTGTATTGTTAAGAAAAAGTACGCATTACGTTTGGTATAATTAGTTTGGCATTTCAAATAAGATACTTTTTTAGACATCCGCAAACGCAGATGCGTTGCCTATCTTTATTCAACGGAAGAGGGGACGCACATAAAGATATGTCCTTTTTATATTCCTCCTCCGCCACATCCACCTACCATCCATTCGTAAGAAAAGAGTGGAAATAAAAGTGGACTAAAATCTTCTTGAAGCTAAAGCTGACTTTACAATTATATTGACTTAAGAAATGTAGTAGTATTAAACAATACAAGTAATTAATTGAATCTACAGCCCAATTTGCTTTTCGCGTTATGACTCATGAGGAATAAATCGCCACTCAACCATTCCGGCGACAGCGACGTGACGCTGACGAAAAATTACCAAACTGATGCAACTTTGAGACAATCGCTTTTGTAATACAAAAATAATGAGCTCAGTCCTACGCTTGCTCGGCTGTTATTGTTTATTCGCCAACGAACGCGACCCGGCTTGTTATGAAACTAAAAAATGCAACGGACGTCATTTCGTCGGTTAATTTGTAGACAATGTTACATTTAGCTTAATTTAATTGAAAATACAACCATAATTGTATTATAAATTAGAACCCTCAGTTATACCATTAATGTGTACCAATTATCTGGACATACACTCAGTTTCCGATTTATCTTGACATCACCATCTTTCTCCTTATCCTACTCCCGTAAGGTCGGCGCAACAGGTTTTTGTCCTCCACATAACTATCAAACGTCATCTCAGTCATCACTCCCTTCATGATCATGTCACGTTTTACGCAATTCATCCATCTCTTTCTAGGTCTACCTCTACCGATGTCACACTCCACACACATAACTAACGTTCTCCTTGTAACATGCGATTTACCCCTCCTCATAACATACTCATACCATGCTAACCTTTTACTCCTTACTTTCTCTACTGGGGCTACTCTCAAACTTCCTCTAATATCTCGCATCTTAACATTCGCATTTCTGCCACAGGTAGTCTTGTGTTAATAAGAAATTAAGATAAAAAGATCGAATGACGAAGACTCTGTAGTCTAGTGTTCAGTTATTCAGCAGTTTTCGGTTATTTAACCGAAAACAGCCAAAATCATCGGGTTATCTTGTTATTAACCTAATTAACAAAAGAAAGAGGTTGTTCTTCGTTTGTTTTTTTTTTACTTCTTAATTTTAACACATATCAATTTTAAAGAATCTAGTCTAGGTGCTAGGTTGGAAGAGGCACTGGTAACATGTTTCATTAGATATCAACACGTCGACTCATTACAAACTCGCTTCAATTTAAAAACGAGAATTGCTTATTTCTACGTAATTTCAGTTCTTCAACGCATCGCGAAAATAGTTCGTTGACCCGTTAGTTTATTGTAACCAAGTATGACTAATGACTTACAAGGATAATATTTTACAGTAAAACAATTAAAAATGAATAAAAACGGAATCCTGTTTTAAATTTTTATTACATTAATTAAACTGTAGAAGGCGTTTACATCTCGCGAACTGTTAGTCTGAATTTTTCGACTGCAATATCCGAAAAAAATGGAAGATGTTCTATATCAGTTAACTCTGTCAAAAGTAAAAATAGAGTAATAAAAAATTAGGACTATCCCACGCTAACATGGCCACCCTACAACAGCCTTGAAGTAATGCAGTATACAACATTACTCAAAATAATAAAGAGCCCAAGACGCCGTTTAAACATTCGCCGACGAATTAAAACCCGCAAAAAGGTACTTGCATTTTATTGATGGAAATTTACCGTTATAACATATCTACATTTAATTGCCGATTAATCAACATTTACATGTTAAATGAAGATATTAATTTAAATAAAACGTACTCCAATATAAAAATTGCGTCCCTAAAGATAATTTATTTTATAGTTTAGCGAAACGAAAGCGAAACAAAAGAAGTTTCTCTTTATGTATCTTCTCTCAAAGGAAACTACCAATATGTGCAATTAATAAACCTAATTTTTTGCTTAATAAGTGAAGAAATCCAACGTTTTGCAATTTAAAAGGTTCACAATCATTTATCAAAAACTTTCGGCGTTGCCTTTGAAGATTAAAAATACTTCATTTAACGTTTTACCACTTCCCGTCCCGGATCGTATGACCTTACGCAAAGTCGCAAAACTTCAAAGTCTTATAAAGTAACTCTCTCTACAACATATATTTTACTTTAAATTTTAAAGTTAAACAGTCTAAAAGGTTCTTAAAACTTAAAGTCTGTCCGTTAAGAAATCACGGAAACGGAAATATAAAATTGAATAAAATAGGGTTTACGCTATAAACCCATAATCTTCGTAAAACAGCTGCAATCCTAACAAAACAATAAACTTTTATCTTAAACAACTATTAATAAAATAGTGCAATTTATTTTTATCATACTTCATACTAATATCATAAATGTGAAAGTTTAGATGGACGAATATTTGTTAGAGTTTGTAGCTTAAACAGCTGAACGGATTTCGATGAAATTTGGCATAGAATATGGAAGAAAACATAGGCTCACTTTTGTTGTTCAATTCCACGCGGACGAAATCTAGTCTTTCATATAACAAAAGTTTGCAAACAAACAATTGAATTTGTAAACCCGACTACCGACGGCATCTACAACTAAAGACATGTTTTACAACAATATCTAAAGAAATTGTATATTTATACCAACATGCATACTACGAGTATGTAAGAGAAATAGAGTAACTATTTAAAAAAGACCAGAGTAACTAAAAGCGATTAACATTAAAGTAGATTTAGAGATTTTTTGAAGAATAAAATCGGTCATTAATATTGGGAATTAATTGGATCGTTCCACACGAAAACAGTTCGCATAGTGATCGCGCAATAAGCATAAAAATGGCGTCACAAATCGGATATCGGATTCCGTGCCGAAAACGCTTAACCATCAAATGCGGCATGGATGATGCAAATCGAGCGGTCGATGCACTTGCCAACGGACACGGTCACGGCCACTATTTGCCTCTTAGAGGCATAGAATCGCCGATTTCGTCTTAGCTAAGTAACCAAGCCTTAGAGGCATCCATAGTGTAATTAATTTTGGCACGTTAGAGTACTATTTGCCTCAGAGAGGCATTTGTCTTGCCTTAACGGATGAGTTAATCTCAAGCTTAATTGTTCTAGTTTGATGAATACTAACAATTCCCCGAATAAAATAACACTGCCCGTGTTGTCCGATGTAACTCATTTACGCAGGAAACGGATGTTTCGAGAAGGAAACGGCTTATACTTAGTCGGAACGATTACGGACATAAAACGGCCGGTGGTATTAAACTGATTTTATAACAAGTATTTGCTTAGTTGCTTTAATTAAAGCTACTCAGGATACAGCATTGTCAATCTTTATTACTTACTAGCTTTGGCCCGCGAACCCGTCCGTGCGGAATTAAAAGAAAAAAACAAAAGTGAGTAGCCTATGTGTTCTTCCAGACTATCCTCTACATCTGTCCCAAATTTCATCTAGATCCCTTCAGCCGTTTAGGCTACAAACTCTAACAAACATCTATCCATCCATCCATCCCTCCATCCATCCATCCATCCAAACTTTCGCATTTATAATATTAGTAAGGTAACAACTATTATTAGCGAAATAAAATAATAAGAATAGATAATATTGCGAATTTCATAGTCATTTGATATAAACGGGTTGAAAATTCACACTTGATAATAGATGAGTCATAAAGTATGAAAAGGTTAAAAAAAACAAATGAAGTATTATGTCGCTTTCTAAAAAAAAAAAATCTCCGCTCCTTGAACAAACCATAATGACTACTATTACAATGCGATTAAGATAGATAATTGTTTATTACAGTTTATAGTTTAAACGACTGGAGGGATCTCGATGAAATCTGGCATAGATGTAAATGCATAGATAGTCTAGAAGAACACATAGGCTACTTTGTTTTTTTATCTATTCCACGAGGAGGGATTCGAGGGCGAAAGCTAGCGTGTCATAGAGTATAAAATGTGTAACTATGTCGCCCCTTGAACAAAGAATTGATCATAATAATTTCAGATATTAACTGAAGGTCGTTATGATTGAAACCTAAGAGAACATCGACACGTGCGCACTGAGCAGTGAGCTGTGCGCCGCGACAGGCTCACTGTAATGACTCATTTATAATGACACGTTTTTATGCCACCAAATAAATTGGCCGCGAGCCGTGACAAAGTTATTCCTCGACTAAATCCGACCATTTATATGATTTGTTGAGTGTTATTACATTTTGTAAACGCTAATGACTTTTTATTATAATAAAGATCGAATCGAGAAAAAAAGAACTATCGAGGATTGATAATTCTTGATCCTTGTAGGTTAGGTTGTATTCTCTACAAAAATCCATATGTTAAGTAAATCTGTTCGGTCAATTTTTCTTCAAATTTTAAATTTCAATCTTACTAACCTAACTCTCTCTGATCTCGATAAAATTTGGCATAGATGTAGAGTCGGGAAGAATACATAGGCTACTTTTATTTTTTTTACTTCCACGCAGACGAAGTCACAGGCGAAAGCTAGTATCAAATAAATGAAAACATTTTAATACAGCATGAAAGTCGACGATGCCGGACAATTTATTTAGGTCCGCGTCGACAAAATAAAACGACCCAGCGACCAGTTTATTAATTGGTCTGAAAAGTCGGCGGACACTTCCCACGGTACTGCACGGCCGGAGTTTTGGGAAGTCGGTGCCAGTGAAAGGTGTGATATTTCCTCAAAATTATTCAAATACCGTCTGCGAACCGTCTACGAGACGCTGCGACGTATGCAGTCTTATACGTATGTACATGTTACGCTCATAAGCTCTCTTCAAGTCTTAAGATTATTAAGGTATATGATTTTACCAAATACCAGAAAGTGGCGTAACCTTACTAATATTATAAATTTAATGGTTTGGATATCTGTTGCTACGTATTCACATTTGGCACAGATTTATAACATAGTTTGGAAGAAAAAGTTTGCTATTTACAAAGTTTTTAAATTCCGCGCCGACAAAGTCGCGAGGAAAGCTCATTATCCTTTGAGAGTCAGAAAAACAAAGTTATTTATTTCACTTTATAACTATGGCAGTAGTAATTAAATTTGTACAAAGTAAAACGTATTTAGTAAAATTAGTTGCTAAAATTATTTTGATATACATAGCAATCTGTAAGTGATTTAAAATCCAACAGACATAATTGGCACGCATAAATACGCATATTTAACACGAAATCTACTTATTTGTATTGATTTCAAAGAATTATAACAATGATTTTTATTATTTTCGACGCTAAGGTACGCACAGCTTGCTCGGCGTTTTCAACTGCACGCAGATTGTGCAATAACAAATTAAGGTCACACGCATAATTATGAAAATTACATTTAACAAAACTGTATCACTCATTTTATGTCACTGAAATATGGCTTATGTCTACACTAACCGTTGCCCATGACTTCGTTTACGCAATATTACGATAAAAACATCCTCAAAGGCCGGCAACGCGTCTAGTTCCTCTGGTGTTGCAGATGTCCATCGGCGTCGTTGACCACCTCGGTGTTCCCGCCGCTCGTTTGCCCCCGTATCATATATAAAAAAAGTAATCTATAATATGCCCGTCTATGTCAGCTACGGCTAAATCGGTCCAACCGTTTCGTATATTACCCGCAACAAACACGGTTTGCGGACAGACAAAATTTTTTAAATGTGGTTGTCGTTACCAGCATCGCAAATACATCATCTTCCCGCAATCTAGAATTTTTCTTTTGGTAATACAGACACTCTTATTTTATTACATATGTATAGATATATGTAGATTACGAAACAATAATATGCCAAATTTTAAAAACTTTTAAATTATGCAAACTACGTTCTCAAGTATGACCGGAAGACGAGATGTCAACGAATATCAAGATTCCTCAAGGCATAGTGCATTAGTTACCCTCCAATGTCGAGCGTTGAGCGGTGCTCCCAATGGAAATGCCTACCATCCGTTCCGCTCCGACTCAACACCAAAAAACCTCTGCAAAGGAATGTCATTTACTCTGTCACTGCGATGCAGGGCTGCGACAAGCATCATATGAAAATTATATCTAATGATATCAAACAAAACAATAGAAACATATGTCAAAGTTATTGTTGAAAGTGGGAACCCTCACTGCGAAGGGTTGCATTAAGTGACATATGCATTCTATTTTTTAACTGTTATTACATGCTCAAAAGAAACATGTTATTCACTAAATGCCATGAAAAAGGTATTTTTTTGCGAAAACTTTAATTATTAAACAACGTCGTCAACCCTGTTATAGCGCGTCTGTCAATCGCCGCTGGTATTCCGTCAACAGGCATTGTAGTCAACAGCGGGATTCTTTTGTCAATGCGGACGTGAGCGGAGATTACACCTCGGTAAATAGGAAAATTCCCGAGCGAACATTATAGCAATCTAGATTATCAGATACAATGCAAATATCTGCTTATACTTTGGAGAGTTAGAGAGCAAGTTGATTATTGTAGTTAAAGGCATGTGCGTTTGTAAGCGTATAATAAAATTACAGTTAACTATCAAAAATTGGTCAAAATGCTGAATTAATCATATCTTACTAGTTAATATTATAAATGCGAAAGTTTAGATGGATGGATGTTTGTTAGAGTTTGTACCCTAAACGGCTTAGTCGATGAAATTTGGTATAGATGTAGACGATAGTCTGGAAGAACACATAGGCTACTTCTGTTTTTTTTAATTTCACGCGGACGGAGTCACGGGCGAAAGATAGTATCGTAAGTAAAATAGAGCATCTTTTATATTATCTGTGTACCTTTCGAATTCGACCTTTAAATTAATAAAAATCATACTAGTGATAATATTTGAAGGAATATTATATATTGGTTTTGCATGACCGAATGAGATCACAGACAGTTACTATACTAATTCTTTGGACTTGTTTATTTATGTCGAAGTTAAAAAAAAGTTAATTTGTTTACTGCTGGAATTGTATTGGCTTTCATTCATGTCGAGGTTCAAGACGGAGGCGGTCTCACACGGCCGGCGCACGTACGCGAACCAATCTACGGATCTCATTTATCCGAGCGTAGTTTATTGCATCTAGTGACGAAATCGCAATGTTAATTCAATCACTTACAAAATTTTCACACGATACTGTTCTAAAAAAATAGTTATAACAGCTTTTATGACAGTTGAAGACCGTTGAGTAACGATAAACTACGATTTGAAAATTTAGATTATCAACTTCTAGTTTCTTTTTTAATGCCTAAAACATTGAGTTATCGCTGCCACTTACGCGGTGTTCCACAAGATCGATCTATAAGTTCTCTCTAAAGGACATTAGCTGTAAAAATGATCTTCCGCCGTCAATCCGCTCGCAAAGCCATCATTACAATTGCCCCTCTCTCATCACAGATTGTCGCCGCAAACGTTTCATCGCGGTTTTTTACTTGATAGTAATAGATCTGACGACGGTTATGTTACCGTTAAATTTCCTCTTTGAACATAATGTCTAGCGGTATCTTCAGTTCCGCGAGCTAAATCGTCTCCTGACAACGTTAATATTGTCATAGACAAGATTTTCATTATGCCAGTTGTTTTGTAGAAAGGAAAGAGGAACGTTCTAGAATAATTTACAAGCTTGTTTACTCTAATCTTTCGCATAAACCAACTTTTGTTTAGATTCATGCACACGTCCAAAGATGCAACTTAACGGCATAACTGAAGTTTCTATAACTAAAATGAAAGACTTAAATCGTCCAAAATGTCGTTCAAGTAATTAAAAAATGCTTCGCGCAGTATCATGTAAAACATCAATCATCACAACGCCTCAGTACCTCACAGTAGAACAATTTGAACTATTTTAAAATGGAGATTATCGCGATTCGCTCCGAATCGAGACGCGAGCGGCGATCCGACGATTCGATCATAGAATCGATTCGTTTCGACGAGTCGTCGACACGACGCCCGGTGCCATTCACCTTAAACAAAACTTCTTACTGAGACTAAATTTACCACAAACTTCCTTTATATATCCAAGTCCTTTAAATACATAAACATTCCAGTACAAATATGTATTGAATAAACGACGGACCGCCATCCAGTATCTGGGTATCAGAAACTACATGAAGATAACCTAAAAAGGGTATCTAAAACCATTTTGTGATGAGGAACGAGTGTACAGTGCTATACAAACTTCTGTCGACACTCGTAATTACACACGAGATACGGCACGCAACACAATTTTATGTATTTTGATGTAAAGCGATAAGGAGGCAGAAGCCTTTGCGTGCTTCCTCTACCCACACTAAGTTTGCTGCGCAGAAACGCGCTCGCTGCGAACCACGAGCTATTATAACGTTTGAATATTATAATACCAGCATGAATTATAGCTGTAGGTACTGAAAAAGGTCATTTCGATTAAATAAGGTTATATTTGCGGATTTATCTAAGTCGATCAGTTTATTGTCATACCAAATCAAATCAAAATCGAACTAGACTTCCGCTTGTATAGCAGTTTGTCCTATTATAATCTATGAAATGATTTAAAACCGATAAATAGTTACTATGTACCAGCTTTCGCCCGCGACTCCGTCTGCGTGGAATTTAAAAAAAAATTAGAGTGATCTTGCAGACTATGCTCTACGTAAGTTCCGATCCGATCCATTCAGCAGTTTAGGCTTCAGACTCTAACAAAAATCCATCCATCTAAATTGTTGCTTATAATGTTTATAAGATTTTAGTAAAATGTTATACAAAAACAAATAAATACAGAGGTAATATTGGTTCCAGTTGAGATATGACGAATTTTCTTTTTGTAATACTAATTTTGCTTTAAAGTAGCGAAGCGTGGCTCTGAACAATGGCGTGCACGGAGGAGGGGGAGGGGGGAGGGAGCAATTTATCAGAGTGTATGACCACATATGTAATTACAATGTTCAGGCCAGGAACTGAGATGCGTTCCGTCTTGTAATGAGTGCGCCTGGTCTATACAGATTTCCTACAATAACTACATATTTTTACATTTGATTCCGGTTTAAAATACTAGAAAAGTACAAACGTAGTCCTAGAACATATATTATTTAATGACCTGATTAGTTTAATTTGTGATATTTTTTTAATTTTTATTACTAACCTTTGACGTAGTTTTAAGTAGTTTAAAATTAGTGCATCTGCCAATCTTGTTTTTTCAATTCTGAAATTTACTTAAACAAAAATAGTACTGTGTTAGATAAGTCATCTATACTTATATTATAGAAATTAAATATTAACTAGTGTTTTTATATATTTGTCCGATTACAAAAATTATTTTAACATTAGAAAGCTATGTTATCTGTGAATAACATAGACTATGTTTTTTCATTATTTTTTTATTTTCACGCGAGTAAAGTCTCAAGCAACAGCTAGTCAAAAATATAATTACCGAGATGATATCTGAAATACGAAAGCTTTATTTTTTACAGAACCGTTACAACTTGATACATCATTTTGATATAAATACCTAATGAGTGGAGGTCTTTAATAATTTGATTAACAGAACAAAGTCATAGTTATCTTCAAATTAGATTTAAGAGTTTTTTGGATTGTGCAACCGCTAAGAATGACTTCATATAGTCTAATTATTTTTAGTTTTTATATTTCTGAGCTCTTATTGCTAAGAATGAATTTAATGTTACACCTAGATTTCGATTATTTTATACTTTTTATTTGTAAATTATAAGTTTCAAGAAGTATCTACTTTATTGTAAAAATTAACTATTAATTTATTAAACTGGAGATTCACGTTGATTTGGCAAGACGTAAGTTTTACTAATCTTATTATACTAACTAATGTTAAAATGTTGGTATTTCCAAACCAATACGACTTAGGGTTCTTCAAGAAGCGTGCCATCATTTCCTCCGGCCGGCAACGCATCTGTAGTTCCTCTACTGTGGCGGATCTCGCCGCTCGTATGTCCCCTTTTATTATAAAAAGAACGAGAGTTTAGATGGAAGGATGTTTGTTAGAGATTGTAGTCTATAGTATTGATAAATCTCGATGAAATATGTAATAGATGTAAAGCATAGTCTGGAAGGACACATAGGCTACTTACTTTTTTTAATACCACGCGGACGGAGTTGCGGGCGAAAGCAAGTACAATAAATCCTGATAAAATTACTTTAAATTGATTTGTGAAAATTTCAAAGCAGTTATTTCGTAAAAGTTATAAATTTGACTACTTTAGGTAAAAACTACGCCAATTTAAAGCAATAACACTTGTGCAATCGTTTGCGCAGACTGTACACGGTTCATGCTTTTTATCACGAATAAAAAGAAAAATAACTTATAATGATATAACATTAGGAAAATTCTACAATTTTACACTAATTTTACAGCAGTCAAATGTAAAAATCATACTAATCATACTATGAAATCGACTACCATCATTCCGATAGTCGTTTCGGCACACGGGCTGATAGCGAAGAGCTTCGACCAACACCTCAATAAGCTCTCGCTAGACAGTTGGATTAAGGGCCCGATTCAAAAGGCGGTTATTTTAGAAACCGCACGACTAGTGAGGAGATTCCTGGCTCTGCACCCCTGACCACTGTTTGCTTGAGTCATCGGATTCCGCAGCCGGTGGTGCTCTATTTTTTATATAATATATTTTATTTTATTATATGGTAAATACTAATATTATAAATGCCTAAGTTTAGATGGATAGATGGATGTTTGTTAGAGTTTGTAGTCAAAACGGTTTAGTGCAGAGAATAGTCTGGGAGAACACATAGGCTATTCCCTTTTGTTTTTTTTATTCTACGCGAACGGAGTCGCGGGCGAAAGCTAGTACTTAATACTTGACGTACTTTAACAAAGAAATTTGAAAAAACTAATGAATACCGTAAATGCAATTAACACTAAATTATGTAAAACTGCAATAATTGTTCACAAATTTCTATGGTTTTTTACATTATTAACAACCTCAATGCGGTAGCTGTCATAAAAGGGCTCTATTAGTAGTATAATTTGGCCAATAAGCGATAGAAAGTTCCAGAAGCCACTTTTGACACTTTCTCTTTACGCTTTCACGATATTTGCGTGCAATTATTTTATAAGTGCCTCATTTTTTACTATAGATCATAAAATCTATTGTATATTGAATCTTTACATTTAACTCAATTATAGTAATCTGTCCATGTAAGTAGTTAATTAAATTTTTATTCTCCTATCCTAGGATCGGAGCATCAAATTTTTGTCCTTCAAATAAAAATCAAATAAATCTATCATCCGTCATCTCAGTCACTACTCTCTTGTTGGTCTCACCTTTAACGCAATCCATCCATCTCTTTCTATGTCTACCTCTAGGTATGTGAAACGAGTAGGTTGTAATAGATTGAGATCCCAGACCAGGCTGACGACACCTAAATTCTAAAACTTTTTTGCTTATGATTAAATAGTACTCGTTTGTATAATAATGTTAAGTTTAAGAGCGTTAAAATATATAGCCTAAAACGTGACGCAAGTGTAGGGCTTTTTATTGAAAAAAGGATTGTTCAAAAATATGCTGTGATAGCTGACATTTTAGTCAACAAAGAAGTGTGTATTTAACCTTAATTATAATAGTATAGATGTCAAGTAGAGCATTTACAAAGTACAAGAATAACTATAAATATTCAGGCATTAGTTGTATGAATCGTCAGTTTGCTACAAGTGTAGGCAGGCAGGCGTCAGACGCGCTCGTCCGTGTCGGTTGATGACCTACGGGGACGAGGTGTTCGAAATTTTTATACTGAATAGCTTCTGCTGCACAGGACCGGACTCCATTAAGCTATCAAATTATACAATCTGTAGCCTAGTTAAAATTAATTAACAAATAAATAAGCGCTTAATAGACAAACAAGATATGAATTCTTTTGTAATATTCCTTATTTAATGTGAAACAATGATTAAGCGTGAATTAAAATTACCTTTTCGATGAAGACTAAAAAGGCGTAATCAACACGTTTACTGCAGCAAGTAATATCATAATTCGGCGGGCCAAAATGCGCCCCCAATGATATTTCCGCCAGTACATGACAGGCCTTTCTAGACCCACAAAATCTAGGCTAGATTAAATTGCTATAACTTTATGGTAACAATGTATACATTTTATGTAATGAAATGTGGACACCTGAAATCATCGTTTCACACTAGCGAGAGGGACTTGGTTTTCTTCGTCCGCAGCTAAGTACCGCGTCAGGCCGATATCGGCCTGTTACGCATTGAACGTGTTGATTGTGCTAAATAAATAATAACTGCAAAGTCCGCCCCTGTCTCGGATTATATCAGTGTCGGATTTCAAGTGTGAAAAATTAGGTAGCAGTAGTGAACGAGGTTGACTAACTGCAGTGCCACAAAAAATCATGGCATTACACTGTTGGAGGAAACTTAATGGAAAACAAGAACGGTTTGTGTAATCTCAATTTATTTCTTACACATTTCTGTACAAAGAACTAACGACATGATATAAAAAGTCGAAAAATCTTTTTACGTTAGAATGAACTAAAGGAAAAAGTTTCTGTCGCTAGTTAAAAAGACCTACAGTACCCAGCAACAGTCGATATGATACGATCGCTTTTCCCTGCTTTATTAGAGAATAAATGGGGAGGACTACTTCTGATCGCTTGTAAAGTTACAAAAGAAGTATTTTTCCAGCTATTTACAAGCACAATGAAATACGTTATGTTATTTAATACTAATAGGCGTAGGTAGTTTGGATTAAGAAGAGGGAAGGTGCCTCCCTTAAAGATAAAAATATAAAAAGACATGAAAGTTTCTTGGAAAATGACTTAAACGGGGATGCGTCTAGATATCAGTTTCTAGCATTCTATGTTCGCGACTCTTAACTAGCAGCTGCTAATGTCGTTGACTTCAAACTCACATTGCTAGCAAAAACTATGCAAGCGCTATTCCAGGAGAAATTCCAATAAATGATTAGGGTGGGTGCACACTGTATCAGTGATCGTTGGCCGTCACGCAGCGAGCGCACATTATGCACCCTCATAGCTCTAATTAGTACTAACCTTTACTTCGACAATTAAAACAAAAGTATACCATGTGAATCAACGTATAACTTTAAATTCAAACCGGTTAAGTGATAATTGACTCCCATAACCTCCAAGTCTCCATACCTTTGACCGTCGGACCGTGAAATAAAATATTTTTATGAAGGTTTCATATTTATAATTTAAACTGAGTTAACCTTAAAAGTTGTTTTGTTGGAATGTTTATTGAGCCAGTCTGTTTTATTAGCTTAAATTTTATTACGATATTTAAGAGGATTTGATATAATTTTTATATTTTCTTAAACCTTAATTATTATCAAGATTAATGTTGAAATTACGCTTCTTTGGTATCTGGAATAAACATAAATATCAAATAATGTTTCTAGAACTTTCTTTAATATTAAAACGGTAGTTTTATCGTTTTTATATGAAGTCTTAAGTAAAATTTAAATATCACATAGTTCAAATGGTAACAAATCGTCTTTAACTTTTAGGTACTCGGTTAGCGGTGTTTCAGTGGTCAGTAGTTTTTACTGACCCATGATTTTTAATTAGAAAGTGCTTACATGTTTGCAAAATAAACTACATGACTATATATTAAATAAAAAAAAAAGAAACAAAAATAGGACCCTATATGTTCTTTCACACTATTCTCTACATCTATACCAAATTTCTTCGAAATCCGTTCAAGTTAAGCTATAAACTCTAACAAACATCCATTTATCTAAACATTCGCATTTATAATATTAGTACGATTATTGTTTAAATTTACGCATTGTAACTTCAATTTTCTCGGTCGTCATACGATGCCATATTAAGAAATCAATTGAACATTTTGCCCGCCATCTGACGACAATTATGGGCATTTCTAAATTCTATAGCCATCCATTGTGGTCACTCGCAAGTAATAATTCACACTAATCACTTCGAACATTAACCGACCTTCTTAATATTTTAGATAAAAATTATAATGGGAAAAACGTGGACTCATTTACAATAAACGACTTGAAAGCTGTTGGGATGGATGATGTATAGAAAAAATTACACATTTACGTCACAATTCACTCTAAAAGAATCTCCGAAATTTATGAAATAGACAGTTTCTTCTCACTTAGATAAAAGCCATAAACTGATTGGAAACAAACAAGAAAATAAAGAATATAATAAACAGATGATTCTCCAGAAGTAGGTACGTATGAATATGTGAATTACGAATAAAGAGAAGAAATACATATTACTCGTGCGATGTGCCGATTGCCTTATGACGTCATGCGTCTGTCTGTACTCGACTAACACGGGACGCATTCGGCTTTAGGGCAATTATCGGCAAAACTTCTGACAGATTTGTGAAAATTCTCCCAACTTAACTATAAGAGATATCAGTTTTGTCAGATATAAGGCGATGAAGAAAAGTGCAGATATTTAAGTCTGTCTTCTGTGTAGTCGTGGTATTCCTGGCAAACCGGCCCAACAGTGCGAAGATGTTAAAGCGGGCTCTACCACTGTTTAATAGTTGAAATGGTGATTGCAAAAAAGAATTATTGACATACGATCGCAGATTGTTACATCAAATGTTTTAATATAATCTCACAAGAAGTTCATCATCATCATCACCAGCTCACTATACGTCCCCACCGAGGGGCTCGGAGCCTACCCTAAGTTAGGGTGACTAGGCCATAGTCAACCACGCTGGCCCAATGCGGGTTGGTTGACTTCACACATACCTTTGAATTTCGTCGACGATATGTGCAGGCTGCATCACGATGTTTTCCTTCACCGTAAGAACGTCGGGTAAATTATGTACATATGAAAATTCGAAAAATGGAAAATCACATTGGTACATGGCGGGATTCGAACCCAAGACCTGTAGATTACAAGTCAAGTGCTTAAACCACTGAGCCACCGACAAGAAGTTATAGGAACAAAAATCCAACTAGTTCATGTTCAAACTTTTTCTCACGCAAAAGACTTTCTGAGAATATCTATGGAAATTACATTTTTATACGGAAATAATGCAATAGTGGAGGGTTTTCGTGAATTTTAAACCGGAATTTAGTTATATAAACATTCTAATTCATTGTAAACTTGTAGCTAAAGACGAGTTTTAAAATCCGAGATGTTACTGTCCGAAACCATTTCTTGCAAAACTTTTATAAGCGGCCGATTTTCAAGAAAAGCGGAACACGTCAGAGGAACATGTTTTTCAAACTATAGTCGTAATATAACCTTAGTTGTGGTTAGCTAACTGTTAGTTATTTGCTCTTGCAAAGCAAATTACTTTATAACATTTTATGTTAAGTAATATTACTGTAAAACTAACTTACATTTGTAATCACGTTTTCTTGAACTAGATTCTGTAGCTAGGAACAAACTTTTCGAATTTGTTCCAAAATATAATTAGTCTGATTTAGATCTGATAAAATTAAAAACATAATAAAAAAATAAGTCAAGTCAAGATTTGAGGCAATCTTAAGATTATAAAATAGGTAGATTCTTTGAGTAGTGCCGTCGACCTGGCCGCCACGCGTGGCCGCGCGTGCAGCCGCCGTGGAGAATGTAGCGACATGGACAGGTGGCCGCACTCACCTGCATGGCCACTTGCCACTTGCATTGGCCATCTATTAAAAGTTGCATGTGCCTCGATGACCACCTATTAGGACTACACATGCCAAGCATGGCATTTACACTAACGAACCTATAGTAGAAATGCCAATTCGATATTACATACATAGATACAAAGATATGACAACCTATTAGATTATTGAGAGCTTGTTTTATCTAAGAAATTCTTATCAAAGTTTCTTAAGCATACTGAGTATAGGTTATTTTCTGGCAATACTTTTACTAACCGTGAATTCGCGCTGCCAACGTGAGATAGAAAGATAAAATATTGATTCCTTTAAGAGTTCGTTAAAGCACATAATGTAATGTTTATGTTCCTATTGCTACTAACCACGAATGATACTATAAAATTATCAAGTTTTATGTAGCGTATAGTTGCCCATTGCCGATAAATGCATCATGCTTTCATTAACGGAGTTGACTAATGCGTCAACATTAGCTCTATATCGTAGTAATTTGTTTATTAATCTCGTTAGATACAAGCGATATCTCGCGGTTTTACATGCGATAATCATAACCCACATTATCTCCCTTACCAAAGTACAGCATAGTGAGACGTATTATTGTCTTCTCTCATCCTATCTCCCTCACTCTATATATCTATATCTGCGTGACTAATTAAAAATTAATATAACCCGCAAATCTATCTTTTTTAAATAGCGGCTACTTGAAAAGCCAAAAAAGTGAAGCTACAGACATCCGCAAAGCAGATGCGTTGCCTACCCTTAATCGATTGAGTAGTGCAAGGACAGAAAAGGTCATTTCCCATTCCTTTCTTTATAATGTTGATAGTACACAATAGAGTAGAGTTATCCATCTATAACTTCCTTATTTCTGATGCGATAAAACTGAAGACTTTTTGTGTTAAAACCATCAATGCACTAGAAGGTTCCGTTCCGCAGTCGCTCTGTCACGGGCGCTTGCATAAATGTCTCATGAAATTGACCATAACCAGTCAATGACTTATCGCGAACCCACAACCATAACTTTACTGTTGGTAATTATTCAGGTTAGTGCAATTATGTTTTATCGTACATCTTCCTTTACTAACATGCGTGAGCGAACCGCGCAGATCTCTTATTAAATACTGAAATTAAATGTTTAATAGTTATTAACTTGTTTAAAGGATATTGTTGCTTTATAGTTTAGATAATTATCTCAAGATATTCACAAACTAGTAATAAGTTTTAAAGAAATATAACATAGTCAACTCAATGTAACAGCAATAACGACAAAACTATAACCTCAAAGTATATCGGAGCTATTAAATAAGTAAATCATTTCAAACATCACAACTTTATTGTGGCTGTATTAAAAAAAGATTTAAAAATGGAGCGTTGCGTTTTGTGGGCAACGGTCGCCATCACGATTTCACGGAGGCCAGTAATGGCCGCCATTAGACGCGTAGCGACACGGAAAATGGCGGACGACGACCCGAGACACGCCGCTCTGTGCGACCACAGTCATTCAGATCATTTAATATCAAACACAATGAATGCCATCAGTATGAGATTCCACTGTAAAAGACACTAGTACATGCACAAAAGCATATTACCGTCTCTATTTTTTGTAATAATATGAAAGAGATGTCTGTGTTTGTGTCTTGGCAGTAGTAACCCAGGTAATTTTAAAATAATTGATTTACTAAGATATTTATTTACCACATATTTAATTGTGTACTTAAACAGGTAACTACATAAAAGTCATAACAATACTGTCCTCGTCAACACTAGAAAAATTGAGTTTTCCAACTACCTTCATTTCCACGGTAAGATTCTCGTTCGATATTTTCATTTAAATTATGTAGTAAATAAAATCATCATTCAAGAAATAATAAGAATAACAATTAGTTAGACGGAATTACCGTTCTTTTAATTTGTATGAGTAATGAACATTAATTACAATAATAACTAATGATTGACGTTATAAGGAGAAACGGAGTCAACAGTTAGGCATAACAACCTGGCAATCGCGATGGTGGCCATAGACCATAGCAGATTGTTAACTTTGCTTCACCCTCGTAATTATCCGTTACCAGCCAGTTCATCCTCCTTCATGCGTTAACCAGAGACAGATTTCTTTTTTTTTAATCTATAGCCGTAATAAAAAAATGTTTGATTAAATCCATGGAACACTAACTTATTTTGTTACAATAAAAAATATGTATCAGGTAGGTTATGATTTGTATATGACAAGTCTTTAAATCTTTTACTTTGGATGTTTTTTCTAAAACAACAAAACTAAATAGTGTTTTCTCTATGACCCCACATGAAATATACTGTCATAATAATTTGTATAAATGTCCCAGGAATTAATTAAATATTAACTATATAAGCTTACTAGTAATTCAATACTTCATGAATTTATCTCTACAATTAGATGTATAAAACGGGAGTATAGATTCCTTTAGCACGGTAAGATAAAAATATCCAGTAATGTTGAATATTTCCACAAATGACTTCCTTTAATATAAACGGACGGCCATATTAACAATACTAGTAAAATACTTTAAAACACACAAACTGAACTCCAATGCGACAACGCAAATGTATCGAACATTCCGTTGTGACTAGTAAAACACTGAGCTTGTTGGCGACTGAGCGCCGAGACTACAACTGAGCCCGAGCCACTCAGTTGTAAATAAAAATAAATATAAAAGATTAACAAATAACTTTTAAGAATACTGAATACATCAAAAATAATTAAAAAGCTAACAGTAACAACTGTAAATTTCCCGAACATGTACAAAAGTTTTTTACAGCATAAATACTCATTTAATACTTGTTCGATCAACCAATCACAATATTAGTCAAATGAAACGACATTATTAATAAAAAATATTTTATTTAACTGTCTCAACAATAAAATATTTACAGAATTACAATTTACAATATACACTATACAAAGTAGTCTACATTATTTACAATTACAACAAGCTTAATTTGGACCCAACATGCTTTTCGATGTACATTTTACTCAAACCACGGCGTGCGTTCCCGAAGCGTGTGAGCGAGACAGATATATACAGTAATGATTAGTGCGACAGAGAACGCAGTATTTGCAAACTTCAGAAACAAAAGCCATGGTATTTATTTTACGTACTTATTCAGGGATTCTATACATTAAATAATGGTTTATTTAACTGGCCGTCAGTAAAACACGTTTAATATAACTTTAGCGTAATTAAAAAAAGTCGCAAGATCGTCATAAAAATATTTTTAAAACATTAATCTACTTATAATTCCTCTAAGAATTGGCAAAATATTAAAATATCGTATATGCGTAATTTACAAATTAAATTTAAGTTAATAAATGCACCTTAACAACAATTAATAAAACATTATTGCGCAGTATTATTATAGTACTCAAGCACATGAATCCTAGTGGAAAAGGACCCTAAGTTTATAGTAAACTTAAGGTCCTTTCCCACCGGTAACCTTTATTTTCCATCCAGTTTAAAAACACTATACATGATGTAAAAGGTCTTATGCCTTTAGTACAGAGAAATACACAAATTACAAGTATTGGTTTCAAAAATCTCAGATTTAAGTAAGACATGATATTACAATTAAGACATTTAAACCTAAAATATAGGCGGTTACAGTAACATAAAATACACAAAATATACAAGATTGTTATGGTAAAAAACTAATTCCTTATAAGAAAGCCAATAAAATGTGCATAATTCGACAATACAAGAAAATGAAGTTACATTTTCAGCTAATACTAGATTTAACATAATTTCCACTAAAAACACTAAACTGTACATAAATAAGTTATTACAAGTTTACATAAAATAATATCACTATGGTTAAAATATTTTTTTATTCAATTCTATTAACCTAAAAATGGAATTCTATACAAATGATAATCGTATACAAATTACGAATAAGAAATTTATACATTTGTATTACAATTTACCCCTGTACTTATTATAAAAAAATTAAAGTCATGGATACAATAAAAAGGATAAGTATACTCATAGTTGTTAAATGATCACTAAGGAAGCTTTAAAGATTATAAAATATAAGGCTTATTAAAGAAATCGCTAAAAGACAGACTTTTGAAATTTTTTGTTTTGAAGAAATTTCGATATTATTTTATTCTCGTTAGAAATTACTGGACGGATATTAAGTATTTACTATGAATTTAAAATGTGGATTTGTATTTACTGCAATATAATTTGTATACATTTTGAATATAAAAACAAATTAAATCCAAGCACAAAGCCATTTTTGTTTCAATTCACAATAAAAGTCTGTAGCAACAGAAATTCAAACGTAGACTTATGTAACTCATTTAAAACTGATCTGTTCAGCTCAATCCGTATGAGCAGATCAGTGATCTGGCTCACAGATCAGTGATTTGGCTACAGATCAGTAATATGGCTACAGATCAGTGATTTGGCTACAGATCAGTGATTTGGCTCACAGATCACTGATCCAGCTCATAAATTACTTCAGTACCTTCATAGATGTACGATTTGTTGAATTGAGCCATGAGCTGATTGAGCAATCAATACTTCAAGGCTATATGAACTGATCATTTGAAGTTAGCTGATTTACATACATTTAGTTATACACTTCCACTGTATAGTAAACTGAATGTCTATTTACAGTATTTAAAATGTCTAGAGATGTATTTGGACATCACAATTCACAGAATACTGAATTGCCATTTAGTCTATTTATGTTAGTATATGTACAGTTAGCTGCACTTATATGTATACATGTATAAGCTTGTATATAATTTCAGTTTCAAAATGTATATACTTATCTGTCTGAATATTATAGATACATACATATATTTGAAACCATAATTGTATATCAGCTTCTTAAATGTTGTAAATGTACACATATTGTTGAGTTATATGAAAAATATGGTTTAGTTCATTTTTTTTTAAGTAGGCATACAAAATTGTATTTTGAAACAAACAATTTGGCATGTTTCTTTAAAATTTGTATTGGTTCGTAGCTTATTTGTTTTTCTGGTCCTTATTTATGAAGCTGAGTGTACTATTGTTATATTAAGCACTGTTCACAATAAACTGAATCACTGTTATTCACAATAGGCTATGTTACACTATTGTATTCACTGTTCAGTGTCAATCACAGCGGCAGTGGTGCTGCAGTTTGCACTGACTGCGCGTGTAGCGACGGCACTATGCGTCGCTGGCCTCCTCCTAGCTGTCCGGCTCCGTCTCCAGCTTGGCACCGGGTCTGATCATCACCAGCTTCTCATCACCCTCACCACCCTCGCCGGCAGTGTGGATCGTCTCTATGGTCAGCATCATCTTGTCGTCACAGCTGTCGTCTCCAGAGTCTGAATACATTAGCTGATTGGCTGTTGTTGTTTCCTGCTGTAATGAAAATGGCTATGAATTACTAAAAACTATATATAATTAAATTGATGTATTTAATATTGATAAAAATATTTATTTCAAAGCTAAATAAGCTCAAATAAAACGGTAATTTTATACGGAGTCGAACTGATCAGATATCTCTTGATATTGTAGGCAAAATTTTAACTGGACAATTAAATTAACAGTTAAAATTTGCTTAAACAAGAACAGTTGAACTGCTCAATTAAAACTATCTGTAAAAGGCTTGAAGCTTAACGAAAAAATTTGTTCAGGGTAAACTCCGGAACGGTTGGACTTATTTTGATGGGAAGAAGGGAAGGTAGCTAATGATTGCGGGAATGTTATAGACTACTCATAATCTACGCTACTAGACTGACCGGTAGTATTGAATAGTGTGTTACCGTGCTCCTGGTCTTGGTGTGTATGCGCACGTGTTTAGCGAGGTGGTCTGATCGCATGAACCTCTTACTGCACTCGGGGCACTCAAACCTCTTCTCTCCGGTGTGAGTGCGTCTGTGACGTTGTAACTCGTCAGAACGAGTGAATCTGGAAGTCAATTATGTGTTATCATATAACGAAATAAACGTCTGCTTGAGTCCTTACAGCTGAATACTGAAAGGAATCTTAAACATATCGTAAGTGTCGCGTACAATCTGATTGATTGACTGTGTTTTATTGGAATTTGTAGTATAACATATAAGATACGTAACAACATATTCAAATTTCGTTTCAATATGCGGCCTTTAGGATACCAGTATTAGATATGGCAAAGTAAAAAACAGTGATAGTAGCTTTGTAATGGCAAAACAATTGTTAAAATTGGTCCAAGTCTGAGTTTATTAGTTAAACAAAGAGAAATGTACATATTTTCTATGTAACATGACTATAGTAATTTTAATAAGAATAGTGACATTACCTCTTCCCGCAGAATAGCCAGTTGCAGAGGAAGGGTCGCTCTCCGGAGTGCCAGCGCAGGTGAGCTCGCAGGTGAGATGTCTTCCCATACACCTTGTTGCAGCCGGGGATGTGGCATACATGCTGTTTCTTGCGATCAGCCAATCTAGACATAAAAGTATGCGATTAAATTACAAATCACACTAAATTATAGTACTACTGAATGCATCCGCATGAAATTAAAAAAATAAGTAGTACATGTTCCATACGTTGCTCTACATTTATGCTTTTCATTGAGATCTATTGAGCTATTGAAGCAGTAAACTCTAACAAACATATGCCCAGCTAAACGTTCGCATCTACAACATTAGTAAGAAGTTAGATTTAAACACCGAAATGTTCCAAAATAATGTTTAGATGGATGGATGTTTGGTAACGTTTGTAGCCTAAACCTTGATGAAATTTGACATAGATGTAGAGCATAGTCTGGAAAAACACATAGGCTACTCACTTTTGTTTTTATTAATTCCACTAAAACAGAGTCGCAGGCGAAAGTTAGTTTATACATAAAGCAAATCGTTGTAGCAAAATTGTACACTACAGAGAGCTTTCATGATTAGTCTGAACTTGAATTTATTTTGAAATGACGCGAGACTTAGTGTGTGTACTCACTTGTCTCCCTGATCGCAGTTGGGGCAAGTACAGGCGACGCGCTTCATGAGCCGCTTGCCGTGTGTGGGGCTCGGCTCGCGCAGCTTCTCGCACTCCGCCCCCGCCCCGGCCCCGGCTGCTCCGGCCGCAGCAGCCCCTGCCCCACCCCCCGTGCTCACTGTCACCACCTGCCACTTGCCAGGTTCTGACGCGTCTTGCTGGATCTGCTGCCCCGTGAATGTCGCCTCTGGAACATTCAATATACAATTAACCATACATTTCTACTAGTACCTTGAGTCTCCATACAGGTGGAATTATTAAAAAAACAAAATTAAATAGATTATTTGCTCTTTCAGACTATGTTGTACATCTGAGCCAAGTTTATTTGGAGACACATTAAGCAGTATAGGCTATAATCTCTAACAAACATCCACCTATCTCATCACCATCCAAACTTTCGCTTTTAATATTAGTAAAATAGTATAGGCACAAGAAGACATAACAGATCAAATGTCCAATTTAAACAAATAAAATTTGTTTATGCTCTGCACTAATTTATAACAAACATATCCCTGTCTAAACTCAGGCAAACACTTATGCCCAGAACTAAGTAATTTAAATAATGCAATTACCGAGGCACTCTTCCAATACTTTGCACAAATGGCTGTCCAAGATCAGTGTTAACATTAAATAATAAGCTTAACAAAAACAAGAGTTTCTGACTTCTTTAACAGTTTCATTATGCTACTATCAAGGAAAAATATAGACCAAAATTGTTCTATAATCTACTCAACTATTTCCATTGTTCAGTCTAGCCTTGAGGCCTTTTTGCACTAACAATCAACCGTTACTTATTGTGATGGCAACTTACAATTGTAAGTCACATGCTACTTGCTAAGTGGAAAAAGAGTAAGAGCCAAGTGTGAAATTACCAATGACTGGTTGTTGTTGTTGTTGTTGCTGCTGCTGTTGTTGTTGTTGTGACATTTGTGCAAGCTGGACGCCTTGCACGCCCGGCATCACGGCTGGCACCAGCTGTACCGCGCCGCCAAGCCCACTGACGCCCAGCGTCGGCATCTGAGAAAACAGTCATCATTACCACATTGACAACATTCTCTTCACCACAACATGTCATGGTAATGAAATCAAAAGATTAGTTTAAAACTGCCCACGCCCAATCAGCACTTGACCACAATCCCATATAAGTGGTTGAAAGGTGGTGTTAAGCATGCCTGGTTTACATTTGGCCAATATAGTTTGACAGTAGTGCAGTCCTGGCATGGATTACATGAGCAAATTCGAGTTTATATTATATTTGGGTATATATTATGCTAGCTACTGGCATACTTTACTGTCATAATGTAAACCAAGCATTAGCTTGTTGCCATGCACACAACACATCACGCCATTGCAAGCCTTTTAGTGGAAGGAAAATAAAATTAAATGAATTTAATATAATTGACTATACATTATAATATAATATATATTTTACATTAAGGAAAACTGAAATACGGCTTTATCTGAATATAAACGGAGACATTATTAACTTAGGAATAAAATACTGTTTGTGCGTTTTCAACGTAGTAAAGATCGAAAATATATTCCGTCAGTGTGCACGAACCTTTACTTGCCCTTGTACTAACATTGAGCACGGCCACGAAGTAATACAATTACAAACGTCTACACATAATACCTTTTCCTCGTAACTCATAAAAAATACACGAACCCTATAACTCTTTGCGGTATAATAATGTTAATTTATATTAGTTTACGTACGTACGATGTTTTTTCATCCGACGCTTTGGGACAGAGCTTCCGAGAAACGTTTTTACGTCGCATGGTGGACTATATTATGACATTAGTCGTAACTAAAAACAAAACATTCACAACACAGGTATTTCAAAAACCACATGTTAGATTCACATTGTTTATTTTTGTTAATATATGTATATTTATAACGTTCACGCTAAATAATATCTTACGTCACACAACACAAGGGGCAAACGGACACGGGGTACGCGTTTCACTTTTTAACACGTGGATCAATGACTGAAACACAACCTCAACTTAACTCGGCCAAACGACTTAACGTCTTGAAGTTTATACAACGATTACCTAGATGGCGTTATAATTAATTGTCTATCGTTAAGATAATACGTTAATTTCAAATGGTAATTAAAGTTAATTTAAGTTAAATTAATCAATATTAATAGCAGTCAGTGAAAATTTACATAAAAACTTGTTACAGCAATTTTTTATTTATAATATTCTCTACGCTTTTATTTTGTTTGTCAATTTGTTTCAGTATATTTTGCCCACTGTAAAACGGTGTTGATCGATCGACGGACAGAACTACAACAAAACTGTATCATATGATTACGATGTCTTGTTTTTATTCTATAGATATGTAAATGTTTCAAGACAAAATTATCCTTTCTTTCCGTTGTAGGCTACGACCATTAAAAATGTATAAATAAAGGTAATCAAAAGTACCGCTATAATTAATGGACTCTTGATAATTATATTAATTTAATATTCGCCGCCAAAGTAAATGATATCATTTTATTAACGAACCAGTATCTACTTTCTCCATAACTTATATGTGAAAGTAAATGAAAGTAATAAAAAATACAAGAATCATGTATATTCTGGAAACAAAAGTTAAATGAGTTAAATACTATGGAAAAAATGTGTATTTAAGTGTTTTACTTAGTTAAAGATAAATATTTTTTTAATACTTTTCTTATAAATAAAAAATGTTTATTTCACATTTCCTAAATGATGAATGAGGGGTTCATCAAACAGATGTTTTGCGTAAACATTGACTATACCAATGTTATTTTAGGGGTAGTTCCTAAAGAAACAACCCTAATTCTCTATCAAAGGTCGAATTATATTATATTTTGTACAATAAAACCCTACAAAACATTGGTAGATATTCGAGGTTGACCTAATAATGTCGATGAGACAGCTAATGCCCGGTTTCCCAGCTACATTTAACCATTCGTTAATGGTTTTGGTACTATAACTTCATGAAATGCGTTTCCCAACTAACTAGAGTTTTACTCCGTTGTAACCTAATATAACACTAATTTATACAAATATTATAAAAAGGAAAGATTTGTATTTTTGTATGTATTAGATTAGCGCAAAAACTACTGAGCCGATTTTAAAAACTCTTTCACCATTAGAAAGGTTATTTATGTATGAGTAACATAAGACTTTTTGTATTATTTTTTAATTTCACGCAGACAATGTCGCGAGCTAGAACTAGTCTATGCTCTATACAATCTATACTATTATATAAAGATGAAAGATTTGTATATTTGGATTTTTGTATGTATTTGATTCACGCCAAAACTACTGGACCGATTTTAAGAATTCTTTCACCTTTAGAAAGGTAATTTATCTGTGAGTAACATAGGATATTGTATTATTTTTGAATTTTCGTGCGATATAATGATAAAATAAATTGAAACTGGCGACGTGGGATAAATGAGGCAATAGGAAGTAAGTGAGGGAGTTACCTGCACGACGTTCCTGACGGCCGTGCTGGCGGGGATGACGGTGAGCTGCTGCCCAGAGCTGGTCAGTATCTGCTGCTGGCCCACGCCCTCCGACTGCATCGGGTTCGACACCGCCTTCATCCCCGCAGCGATACAATATATAAATATATACATATACGTAAATTCAAATTATACTGACATGTATAAATAAATATATATTTATTTGTTATATAAATATGTAAAAATGTATTGATTAATCTTAGAATATAAGATGTTATGAATATATTAAAGCGAATAAATAAGATATAGAGATGTGTTTCTGTGAACCCTCCCTCACCTGCAGCGTGATGGTGGCGGGGGTCTGCGCCGCGCTGACCGCCGCCTGCGCAGCGCCGCCCGACTGCGCCAAACCAAATACCCACTTTGTATTTACAACTATCTAATTTACAAACTACCCACACTGTTATATGAAGAGAGGCGAGGTGAATTTATGAAGAAAATCCCGCAATTAATAACATAAATAGTCATCAAAATAAATAGAATAGTTTAACATTGATAGTTAATATAAAGCATTACTTTTTCATATTTAGCCCCATACTTAACTACTTAGCTGTACTATTTACCAAACCAATTATAGCCCAAAATCACCGTATAATCTCCTAGGGTTAGTAATACATATTTAAATGTCAAATAATTATATATTTTACCTGTACATTTCCGAGCGATGCTATTTGTATTTGTTGAATCTGACCCGACGGGGTCAAAACATTTGCGACTTGGGGCTGGGCTTGCATCTGAAAAACGAAATTACTTTATAATAGTCACTTCTAGAAGATTAACTTTAGTTCAAACAAACTACAATTACAACTCTATAAAATAGCTAAACATATTCGGAGCCTAATTAATTTGCCCACTGTAAGTCAGTTCTTTATTTATGTTTACAGCGATATTAATGTATATGTTTGCCCACTAATAGATAATAAACCCACGTCTAGAGCTAGTTGAAACTGTCACAGCTAATAACTTGACCGTGGCCCACACTTAAACTGCACCGATATTTTGCCCACTCGGCAGTTATTGTGGTGTGATCGACAGGTGCACTGTATGGTACACGATGTGCCCGTTGCCCACACTTACTAAATATTTGCCCATTTTTGCCCACTAGGTAGTAATTACCTGTTGCAATTATGGTATGATTTGCAGATGATGAGAAACAAGTACAGGCACGTGCACAGTGTATCATATGGTTTTACCTTTGCCCACATTTACTAAAACTTTGCCGATTTTTTGCCCACTCGGTAGTAATTACCTGTTGCAATTGTGGTATGATTTGCAGATGGTGTGGTGCGTGTACAGGTACGTGTACAGTGTGGTACACGGTGTGCCCGTTGCCCACGCTGACGGGAACCTGCACGGGTACCACGCCCATCCCGCCCACGCTGCCCACTCCCCCGCGGACAGCTACACCGCCACCTGATAAAGTATTGGAACTCAGAACATATAACTATGTGCAATCTATACTAATATTATAAAGGGGAAATATTATTTTATTTTATTTTAGTATGTATTGAAATAACTCAATAAGTACTGGGTCGATTATAAAAATCTTGAACCATTAAAAAGTTACGTTTTCAATAAGTATATTTTTTATTTCACGCGGACGAAGTCATGAACAACAGTTACTAAATAGTATTTTTTTAAGAACTTGACTGTGTAAATCAATCGCAGCTTCGATGATATTACATGATTGATAAAAGTAAATAAGTAGCCCAAAGTCATTTAAGTAAAAGCAAGGGTAATGTAAATAAACAAAAATGTCAAAAATGAAATTACTACGAGTACAAATCTCTGGGAAGATTATAATGCAACCAAATTACTAATTTTCTGTATCTTGATTTTAATAAAAACTACACATAGAATATATTCTAGATATTACATAAACACTAACCAATCTGTAACGAAAAAAAAATCATTAACTTATAAACAAAATAATATTTTTTTTAGAACATACAACCGACACAGTGAAAGCACAGAATGGGGTGAAAAGTTTTATGCGGAAACAAGAAAAGCATAGAAAATATATTAAAAAGCGCTGTGCTACCGATGATGTTTAGGCAGAGAGAATTCTATAAGTACATTAAAAAAAATAAAAACCTTTAAAAAAAAATTTTTTTAACATTTTTTAAAAAATTTCGATCAAGTTTAAACTTATTTTAAGTTAATATTATTATACAAGTTACAAGAGCTGTAAAATATCTAATTTTTTGCCAAAAAAAAAAATACTTTGCAAAAAAAAATCCTTATAGAATTCTCTGTAGGGTATAAATACGAACCTTGCGCGTGCGGGCTGGCGGCGGGAGACTTAGCCTCCTTCGCGCCGCCCTTGTCCGCGGGCAGGGGCGAGCTGGCGATAGTGATGGCCTGGCTCGTGGGGATCTGAATGCCGGCGGGGAGGGAAAAGTTCCCGGGGATGGTGATGACCGGCGGGTTCCCGGCCAGCGCGCTCAACGGTATCGATATGTTAGAGCCCGGGATCGAGACCGTGGCCTGTTGCTCTGCTAGCGCACAAGTCAATGGGAAGCGGAAAACATTGATTAGTATGAGAAGTTAGCGGCGAGTGCAACTGACTGATTCACTGAGTGACTGAGTGAGTGAGTGAACTGAATATGTCAATCATACTTCAATATGTGATCAAATGTGTACTAGTCATAAAGCAATTCTATCTATTAAAATAAAAATTACTAGAAATTTCTGTAGAACCGTTTACATTGGTTTAACTACGTGGATTTTTTTATAAATCAATTTAAACACCACGTTCATCAAATCAAGAATTTTATAAATGAAACAAAAAAACGCTATGATTTAGTCATAGACGAACTTTGTGTTTTTTTTACAAAAAGTCAAAAAATCTTTTTATATCGACATACTCAGCTCTGAAATGGAAAATATAGTGGATTATGAGAACAAGCATGCAATACAGATTAATATCGTCTAAAACATTAAAAAGGATCATGAAACGGTTAATAAAATGTAATATGAATTGAACAAGCGAAGCAAGTGCACGGAAAATGAATACCAGAGCAATCCCGAAGCTAAGACATTAGAAACAGATGGGCCCTACGTGTGTTTATGCACCTTTTTTAACTTTAACCTTGCAAAGTCAAGGGAAAGACGTATCTAGATTTTTTTCTAAGACAAATGTCAATACAGCGGGGGCAAGGACGGGTAGCTATTTCTCGAAAGTTTAAAAAATTGTAAAAAAAAGTACCCCCCACCCCCTTGATTATCTGTTCCCCCCTTAAATCTCGACATCCGTGACGGTAGTGTTAGCATACAGCTAGACATACCAGCAGGCAAGTGCATGACATTCTGCAGGAAGCCAGCGGGCAGCACTGGCGTGCGCACCAGCTGGCCGTTCACCAGGCTCACTTGACCCATGCCGGAGAAGTTCTGCAAATAAATATTATATAGAAATTACCACAGATTATAGACTATCCATATAAGCTAAACTATAGACGAATTCAATAGAAAAGGGATTATACGATACTTGTTGACAATCTTGTCTATGGATTTTAAAAAGTTTCAGTGTTTTACATACAAGTCTATAAGTCTGTTATTATAGCTTACTAGTACAAAATTGAAGATAGATTTTTATTATTTCTATTGACTTCGACAAAAGGTACATTTTTACCCCTTATAAGAATGCACACCACTCTTTTTATAGACATCCAATGGGATAAAAAACTTCAAAACTTTCGTCCTTGTATAAATATTGCTAGAATAAAATTATAACAAGGTAAACAGAGACAAGAAGATTTTCAGTGTGAGAGCATACTTATCGTATACTCACATTTGCATGTGATAACATCCAGAAGTTGTCTCCGTGGTCGATATCGACCGGGAGCACATCCTTCCTCCATTACATAAACACAAGAAAACGATAGTCAGACTTATAACATGTTCCCTAACCTATTCTAATTATTTTGACTATAAAATATAAATAAAACATTACTATAGTATAGTGGTTAGGCGACCGCCCAGGGCGATAGAAAGGGGCGTCATAGAATTACAGTTACATTCTCATATATTTACACTTCCCAATTAAGTATACCCCCCCTAAAAGTGCCAAAAAAATTTTGACTAATATATCTCCGAACTGCAAGCCGACTATTTATCTGCAAACCAGAATATACAGTCCACCAATAACATGGTCCCTCGAGCCGGGCGATATAATTAGTATGTACTAACTTGTGCGTGCTGTGCGGGTATGAAGAGCGCCTCCTGTCCGTCCACGGTGACGGCCTGCATGGGCGCCACGCCCCCCACCCCGCCCACACCCCCCACCAGGCACCCTCCGTACACGCCGCCAGCTTGTTGCTGAAAATATACAACAAATTCATAAAAATAACACCACAATAGCTAATACTTTTGTTTACTGTTTGTACAGTCAAATAGATGCAGTTTAATTTCAATAAATAAGGCAATTTTTCGTAATAAACCACGAATATACAAACCTGCAGCAGCTGCGGGTGTATCTGCAGCAGCTGCTGCGGCGCGTTCTGGTATGTGGCGCCCTCACTGCTGCCCAGTAGCGACTGCAGCTGCTGCATCGATATTACCTGCGGATAATAACATTGTTAAGATAGGGCGAGGTGTGGCGTCCGCCCAGGGCGCAAGACATAAAAGGGCGTTACAAGCTACATGTGTCTTTGACGCCCCTTTATGTTTTTATCTCGCCCAGGGCGGGGATGTTGCTACAATCAGCTCTGTTCACACATTTACGGCACTTGCCTTTACAGTGTAATAAAAAAAACATCTTAGGTCTGTAGCAGTTACAAAAATATGACAATAACAATTAAAAAACCCACACACTATCTTTGAGTTACTTCTTTCCCATATATGTATTACTCTCTCCTTATATGAAAAGAATTCTTAATACTTCCAAAGCATGCTTACTTGTGTCGCTTTTTTATTATCAAATTTATTCTTACCTGTGGCTGTTGCACTTGTATGCCATTGGGGACAGTACTGGCTGCGTTCACTATTGCCGCTGATAATTCATTGCCCTGTAATTATAATATCAATATATAGAAAAAGAAACATGAAAAAAACGTAGAATGACTTTTTGCCCTTTGCCCATTTATCTGTGAAGTATGCAACTTTCAAAATTGCAGATATCTTTGGGACTTAAAAAAATCTGTGTGCTTTCTGATTTCCATCACCTATTTTTATTGTCTATGCACCGTCTTTGACTTTCATTTATAGATATCACCAAATTAAATGTACATATGATAATTGTTAGTAAGTGCAAGGATCTAACTTAGCTCAAGGAATCAATTGTGCAAGGGTCACAACTTTTGAATTATTCACCGTACTTCAAATGGAATATTGAAGCTAGCATGTTACCTAACTCGGGGTAATGTTTGCTTTATAAGTTATTTTTTTTTAAATTTCATTGTAATTGTTAATTAACCGACCATAATATAAACTTGTCAAGAGAATAATTGCCAAAACTGACAACTTAAAGAACCCTTAAGACAGATTTATATCATTAAATCTTCATTAAGGGTCACTTTACTTCACCGAGTCTTAAAGAGGATGAAAATAATAATGAAGTTGTTAATATGTGCGTCAAAAGCTATTGGAATGATTTTTTTTTTCTTACTTATGCGGGTAAAATTGTTATTTCCAAGCGGTTTTGAACATAAGCAGCATTGTTCAATGTACATCAACATATTACCCCGAACAATTTGTTAGACATATAATTGTTATGTTTAATAACAATGCTTTAACTCACTGTTAGACCTTGAGCTCTAAGTTGTTGCACAACAGCGGTACTAATGACCCTCAATTGAGGTTGTTGTTGTAAATATTGTTGTTGTATGGCGGCAAGAGTTGCCGCGTCCCCTTGCACTTGTTGTACTAGTTGAGCCTGTTGGACCTGTTGTTGTTGTTGCTGTTGTTGTTGTTGTTGTTGTTGTTGTGCCTGTTGTTGTGCCTGTTGTTGCGCTTGTTGCTGTTGCTGCTGCTGTGCCTGCTGCTGTTGCTGTGCTTGTTGCTGCTGTTGCGCTTGTTGTTGTTGTTGTGGACCTGTAAAATAACATTAAATCTATTTTAGATAATAACTACATTGTGGTATCTTATGTTGACAGTAAAAGCTATCACCAGCATGTGTATGTGATGTACAGAAACCAAACTTTTTTATTACATATTTTCAAAGTCAGTCCACATTGGCCCGATAGAAACTGCTAATATTTTTACTCCAAAGTAATGTTCATTTTAACTAAAAAAATATATAAAATTGAGATTATTTTAAGTATTTAGTTATTTTATTTCCATATTTGATGTCAATATGGAAATTAAATTAGATTAGATGCATTTGACTTAATCTAATTTCTTCTATCTACAAAGGTACAAAATCAAATTTAGTTAAACTGTCTGGATTGGTTTTGAAAGTATAATATCTTACTGTAATGTTGTTGTTGTTGTTGTTCCTTTTCCTGTTGTTGCTGTTCGGGCCCCATGTTGGCTCCGCCGAGGCGGCTGCAAGTCGCAGCAAGAAGTGCCAGCGGGGACTGGTTGCCACTCTCTTCCTATACAGAACAAACACAATAAGAATGTGTGTTCATAAAGCTGAATTAAATACTGAAATAACAGATGTATTTAGTGTTTACTGTTGTATGTGATTTTGTATAGAAAGCCATCATTTTATTTAAAATCTTAGATGGCCGCTCCAGCTAAATAAATCTTAGCTGGAGCGGTCGTCTGGATTAGTTTTTAAACTAAATTTTAGATAACAGCTGTTACATACAGAAATAGCTTCTGTTATTTATTTCATCTTTTCTATATTTGCTGTTATTGTATTATTCAGAGTTTTTAAGTTCAAAGATTTTTTTTTTAAATACACTTAGTTAAACTATGAAAGCAAATCATTATTTTAAATATGTTTGCATTGTAGCTTCTGTAAGGTGCTTAATATGTGAGGCTTCAATTTATTTAAAAAATGGGGTCAGCTACTTATGTGGTATAGCTTACCTTATTCTACATGGGACTGGAATAAATAATTTAAAAAAATCTGACAAAAATCCTCTTATTATAGATGTTTTTTAGATAACTAATTTAACTATAAAAATAAACTAATACGTGGATTTAAAATTGAACGCCAGAAATGTTCAACGTATTTTAACAATATTCCATTTTAATTAAACATTGAAACATTTTAAATTGTACTAAAATTCACCGTAAATACGTATGTATAGCATCAATATAATATCGATTTAAATGTGATAAACAAAACCAGTCTCATTTTAAGGTAAACGTCACTACTTTTTACGCAATGTTCGAAATTCAACTTTGATATTTCACATTTTGCTTGTTGTTGAATGTTATAATCACGTTACTTAAAATAAGAATATAAAACTTTTGTTTCCAAACTATGCTTAAAAGTTTTCAAATAATTTATTCGTGTCTAGTATTTACTTTTGCTACTTTGGGTGCTCTACGCTACATCAAGTGTTGATTACTCGTCGTTAGTAATTTTGCAAAACATGATCTAAAGTTAGGAATTATTATAGTTTGTTTATTGTAGTAGTTGGGAGTCGACACGCCTTTTACTAACAAGTGCCGGGAGCCGGGAGTCGTCGCACGCAAGGCCGCCGCCGCCCTTTGATCCACCCACCTTAGGTCGCGTGGCCGTGATTTCACGAATTTTGCTACATGAAGTTGATTAACGCGTCGCCTACACGTAAAAAAAGTAATGGTCTAATCGATTAAAAAATAGGACAGGCCGTCTTACGAGTCTCAACGTTAAATTCTTTAAATACGAAGTTGAAAAATATGAAACGCAATTCGGCGAGATTGTGAATTGGCATGGAACATGCGCAATTGTTTTACAACACTGCTAAGACGTCGTAGGATGTAATGTAAAGTTATCTAGTTACAAGTGGGTGGGTAAGAGGAATCGGAAGAGGCCGTTGATGCTATTTCGGCAAGGGAGTAGCTCGCGACGCGGTCACAACCTCCCGCGCGTGGCCTGCCGGGCCCCACACGGCCGGGGCCGCGCTCGCCCCGCCCTCCCCCTGCGTCGGTAGACACACGAGACCGCTCGCTGGCGTCTGATCTATTACACAATAACACTGCATCCGTTCACTTCCTGCGCCGTTTACCTTGATAATCTTGTCCTCACTGATGTATTCCACCTGCACTTTAGTAGACTCAGACGACATCATCTACTTTACACTTGCAAACGATTATTTCCCTTTGTTCATGTACGGAACGCACCATTCTCACGACCGGCCGCCAAACTGCGGCGAGTGAACTGACGATTGTAGACGAACGCGTTCGGCGCGCCTCGGAGATCCGCCTCCCATCGCTGTCGTGCTTGATGCAGTTTTATTCTCTCAAACGATTTATTTTGCTATACGAAAGTGAAAAATTCTTTTCAATCGACGACAAGATACACCGAGAGCGTTAAATTTTAGTTACTTTTACTTTTTAGTGCAAGAAAACTTTTGTAAAGTGTTATTTTAGTTTGACGGCCAATATCGCTGTCTCGTTCAGTCGGAGACAGGTCTTGATTATTGGTAGGCAGCAGCTGCGCCTCTCTTCTCCTCCCCGTCGCGGGTGCGGCGCCGCCGCCCGATAATAATAATTGAAAGTAGGAAGGACGTAATAATGGGTGTATAACCTCGTGCCCGCGTCCTCCTTGGGCGGGCAAAAAATGCACACATGTCGGGCTCAGCGTGGCAGCGCGATGTTTGGCGCGCGGGCCCGGCAGGAGCGCGCCTGTAAACAAATGATAAGGGTGCTCGGCCTCCGGGCTTTGTTCATCATAACTTGAGATTACGTCGCTGACGACGCTGTTATTTCTCAGAATAATCTTATCGCTGCCAGCTTTCGTTATAAATATGTAATACCTTGATATTGTCTGAGGACATTTGTAACGTGTGTTGGATATACGATTGACATTTCCATACGATTGTTAACGTCATGACAAACTTCGGTAATCATCTCAAGATGACTTGGTTGCTATTTATAAAGGTGGCCTTAGTTGGTCGTTGGTCGAATAGATATGTGTTAAAGAAACCGGCTTAGTGCTTGCTCAATGAGATATCACAGACTTGACTAACACCTGCTATGCTATTATTGTTTTGGTCTAAATAATTTGAAATAAAACTATGAGTTTTAACATGCTCGCAAGTGTATAAATGACTGATATTCACATTTGTGAATATAAAACATAAGGTTAGCGCGAGAAATGTCTATGTTATTATTATTTTTATTTAAAACATTTTAATAGTAACAACATTGTAGTGTCACGTAGCGAGAGTGAAAGTGGAACTGCGTTTTGTGAGTCGCCCCGAGTCCATTATGCACGAATGAGCAGCCGCCCCGAGAGATCGTGTGTCCCGGCCTTAATTATAACCAATATCACAAGGTTATTTTAAACTCTAGCTCCATTAAAATAAAGTTGAAATTCAAATGTCAAAAAGATATTCTACTTGATTATCAAGCGAACTGTACTTTACGCGGACGTGTTTTTTATTATACACCTTATTCCTTACGCGATAGAGTATAAATTAGATATAATTTTGTACAGCATGTATAACATTATTAGTTTCGTGTTAGCTCTATTATGGGTGTACCTTGGCGTGGCTGAGGCATGAGGCATGCGGCCGGCGGCGAGTACGTCAGCCGCACTGTTTGTGCTTTGATTTAATCACTTGATGAACGCTGGCTGGTGAAGTAACCTCGCCCAGTTTGCGCGGGAACGCGTTGTGTTCAACGACTCTAAAAAACTTTGCAATACAATTTTCAAGTATGTTTATATGTGATTGAGTCATCGTGATCGTTAAGGTTTAGATGGATGGATGAATGTTTGTTAGAGTTTGTAGTCTAAACGGCTGAATGGATTACGACGAAATTTGGTATACATGTAGAGGATAGCCTGGAAGAACACACAGGCTTTTGTTTTTTTTATTAATGGAGCTAGTTTTTTTTTCTATTATATTTTACTAATCAATCGATAGATTCCATCTTACGCCGTTTTTACTAACTTTTACTAATTGCACCTAGAGTTGTTTTAAAAATCTTGGTATAAGCAGACCAAAGTGCCAAAACGTTTTCATGTGGTACTTTTGTTGTTAGATCGTAGATCGTAGATCTATCCATACGTAGACAGGAAAATAAAATTTAAGCACTATTTAAAACCGATACACGATATCGGAAAACAAGTTTCTTGCAGCAGTGATATAATATCCCTATTGCAGATTGGAATCAAAATTAATCGGTCCTTCCGCGAGCCAAGGTCACCCAGATTCTCGCATATTGTGCGACTTGTAAACTCGCAGAACAATATCTATGACAAAACATCGATAATATAAATTGATATTTAATATTTCATTTATCTATCTCTGTCTAAAAACAAAACATGACGCGAAACATATGAAAGCGTAGTAAAAATGGAACGCATTTTGTTCCATATTCGATTTTGTTTTGTGAAGTTGAAATTATTCTCTGTAACATCCTAAATCCCCCCTTTCGTGACAATGTGCTTTAGGTGCCGTATTTACGAAAGAGTATAGGGGTAAAACCTATTGTTCTATTGTATTGTTTTTTCAGCATTTCATTTTAATTAGTAAATAGTTTATGTATAGCTGATAGTATTTCCAGCAAGCGAGGGTAAAGGGTACTTTAGGTGCGTTCAAGGGGCTAACTGCAAATTGGATAACCCTTCAAAAGTCTATATATCTGTACACACACTGTCAAATACTTCATTCCGAAACAATAAACACTCCGAAAAGTCTCGGTTCTATTTACCTATTTATTGTTAAGAGGCCTTAGTTATTACAAGTTTTACAAATTTCTAAGACATCGGAGGATTTGGGGCAGGTGACGGGTGACGGAAGCGGAAGTGACTGTGGGCGGGCCGGACCGCCCGCGCCTCCCCGCCGCCCCCCGCCGCCCCCCGCCGCCCGGACACGCCCTAGCCGACTGCAACTGGTGCAGCAGCCTACTGACCAGGGTCTCAACCTTCGTCATCCCTCCACACAGTAATCCAGAACTAACACACATCAGGAACGAACTAACATATCTCCTACTGCGATATCATTCATTCGTTCAATTTCAATGTAGACTAGTCATTCCCGAAGTTGATGACGCCCCCTTGATACTTGGCTTATAAGTTAAGGGACACAGAAATCGGGCGCTATTGAATCCTGTTTGTCTTACTTCTTACTAATGTTATAAATGCGAAAGTTTAGGTGGATGGATGTTTGTTAGAGTATGCAGCTTAAAAAGCTGAACGGATCTCGATGAAATTTGGAATAGATGAAGAGCATAGTCCGGGGGAATACTTAGGCTACTTGCTTTTGTTTTTTTATTTTCCACGCCGACGGAGTCGCGGGCGAAAGCTAGTACAGAATTAAAGATGCACTTAATGTTGCTAAGTTGCACTATTGCTTTCTTTGGTACGTTTATATGGTGAGAAAAGGAGGCGCTACACATTACTGATTTCCAAAGTGGACGTTTGGTGAAATAAGTTATGGATCCTCCTGATGTAGACGATCAATTCTCTAAGAAAAACTTGTTATAACAAAATGTTTTCGAAAACGGACAATACGAATACTGCAAAAGTGATTGAAAGATTGGGAAGATATTGGCATATTCCGCGGATAATTAACGTATGATAATGAGTCCGTTTCCCGGACAAAGGAAGCTATGGGTCAATTCTAGTATAATTCACAGATGATCTCTTATATTGCGGGACTTAAAAAAAATAAAATACATATCGGTTCGCTTCCAATTCACTTTTTTATAAGTTTTAATGTATCAGTTTATTCTATTGAAGTTGTATCTTGTTAAATAATCTTACGTCTTTGTAACTAATTATGTAAAATTCTAAATGCATTTATGTATCGAAGTTATAGATATCGAGATTCGAACTCACGACCTGAGCTTTGTACTAAAGGGGCGGCGTGACCGCATGCTAAGCGGGCCCCACCCTCGTCTAGTAACGTTTTAACAAATCTCATTTAAATTGAGGCCAATAATTGTTGAACAAATACGATACTTCCACTCTATAGATCTGTAACTTTTCTACTTTTGTACTTTTGTACATTTCACGTAATTCTCAGTAGTAGTGGTCTCTCATTGGTCTAAATTTGGTCTAATTTTTTTTTATATGTACACACCCCTTTTCTCTATATAAACAAATGTGCCAAATTTCACGCAAGTTTTTGGAAATACGAAGTTCAGGATTCTCGTATGTCCTAGTTTTCTAAGATTTATAGTTTTTTTAACCTCTGAAATAGATTAAAAGGACGAGGTCCAGAAGCATAAAGAAAAGTGTATTTGCTTGTTTCTAACACAAACTTACAAACAGATTACCTTGCTTTTGCGCACGTACATGATCGGAGTCAATAAAAAGTCTGTATTCAAATTAAAGTGATGTTCAAATGAAATCGCGACGTTCTTGTGGTAACGGTATTAGGTATCGTATCGTATCTTTTTTCCTATATTCTCATTGGCAACAAGTTAGGGTTACTCTGTAACTGGGACACCTCGAACAGAGGCGACTGTACAATGAAGATACATATTAAATTTTGCTAGAAAAAAACTCATTGTGTAGGCAATTGTTTTGTTTTGCAAGTTGCTATAGCAATTGGGCGTTAGCAGAAGACGCGTATAATAAGTATTGTCTTTATAACCACATGTTTGAGGCCTAGAATTCATTTTAATAAGTACAAACAAGTCAATAACGAAATATAGTTAATACTACGTCTGTTTTTCCTGTATTATCAAATTCTAAGTAATTTATTTAGAGCGAGTGAAGTGAAGAACATCGCTCCCACCCACCGCCCGCCGCCCGCCGACCGGCGCGGCCGCGCGGGGCGTAGCCGCCGCCCTGAGCACGCCGCGGCCCGGACACACGCCGCTCGCGCTTTCCCGCCAACATGTCACTGCCCTACATACGTCACGTGACTTTTGTTTTTTTTAAACGACTATGTGTCAGTGAAAAGGTATTCATCCAACATGAAATGTATTTTAATCACACTTTAATGTTATAAATGCGAAAGTAAATGGATGGATGGACGTAATTCGAGTTTGTAGCCTAAACAGTTCAACGAATTTCGATGAAATTTGTTATAGATGTACAGGAAAGTCTGGAAGAACACACAGGCTACTCGTTTTTGTTTTTTACTACGCGGACAGAGTCGCGGGCGAAAGCTAGTCAAAATTTAAAAAGAAAAATATGATAGAGTGGCTTACCGCCTGCAATGTTAAGTTTTATATCGCAGGTTCTAAATTCAAAACAGGTTTTAAAGTCATGTAGTTTTTATTTTATGGGTGTTTTTGTTTTTGAAGGACTTCTATTGTCTGTAAGTAATCACGAATTTACAATAAACACCACAGATTAATATTATATTTTCGTTAACGTGATAATTGTTTAGAGTATTCGTCCTACGTAAACAGATTTATGCCCCTTTTCACCAAGCAAACCCCTAAGTATCCTTATATTGGTCACTCATTAATTAAGGAC
Organism: Papilio polytes; assembly: GCF_000836215.1. Taxonomy (NCBI): domain Eukaryota; kingdom Metazoa; phylum Arthropoda; class Insecta; order Lepidoptera; family Papilionidae; genus Papilio; species Papilio polytes. Next base: position 1,954,158 of record NW_013525213.1, read on the forward strand.
GTCCCTAAAAGTAGCCATTAGATTCTCAAAATACGTAAAAGTAACTAGTTGATAGATGTAGTTTTTACTTTTGTTTTTGTTTACGTATGAAATTGTCAATATTTTCTACTCGGGTAATGGCAACATTTCTGTTTACAAAAAATAGTTTGAAGTTTTCGAAACCTTTCGTCATCAATAGGAATATACCACAGCTGTTAGACCACGAGGCAAATAGTTTGCGGGTCTGTGGTTCAAACCCAGTATTTTGAACTTATGTTTTTGTAATTGAATTTCGAATAGTAATCGTTCTAATTACTACTTCTGTTTCTCTATAAAATATGTAAATTAATTTTTTATTACTGGTTAATATAGTTTGTATGGAAAAGTAATTTTAAATTAGATTGTAAGAACTTTTCTTAACTTGTTTTCCTTTTATTTAGCTAAAAACAGATTTTAATAGAAATATCGTAGTGGGTGAAATATACTTTTTAAATTTGTAATTTAAAATAAGTCAGAGGTTTTACAGTGGAAGTAAAAGAAAGATCTTTTTAAGATTCAAAATATTTATTGCACAATGAACACATAAATATAATTCATGGAGTCAAATCGATTTTTGGGTATATTACGCTAAGCGTATGTGTATGTAAACTTATACATAAGTACAAAAACATGATTTATGTATGTGAGTCGAAGTTAAAAGTAAACAATCATTATTTCATTGCAATTGAATGGGTAAAATTATGCAAAACGTGATTACATTATATCAGATTCGTTGATTACATAAAAAATCGTTAAGATTCCAAATTTCAACTTACAGACGAATTATATTCGAATAAATAAAACATGAACAATAAACAATGGCTTACATAACTCATAATTAATTATCTTTTAAATATTTTTTGTGGACGATGATGTACGTTCTACGTAATAAATAAAATGAGAAAACAATAATTTAATCTACATTTCATAAATAATACTCAAGAAGAATTAAGCTTGTTTTATGCTTAAAATGTTGCAGTGCATATCTGAAACAAACGCAAAAAAAAACTAATCTCAGAATTTCTGAAATATATTTACGATACTTTAGCCCCATCTCTATTTCATTGGTGTCAACTAATCGTTAGTTACCACTACTTTAACGTGATTTTACATTCTATCAACAGATGGCGCAGACACAAAGATCTAACTAAGGTCAACTAACCTTTTATCTTATTTCCTTGAAATCAAAATGTTTATCAAAACATTAATGTCGTTGCACAAAAGTAATTTTCTGTGTTAATTATCACTTACTTGTTTTACAAGCCTCCACCGCTCCTTTCCACGGTGATCTTCTTCTTGAGCGACTCCTTCTCCTGGTGCGCCTCCTCCATCTCTGCCATGCGCGCGAAACGAGAGTACGCCACGTGACCAGACTTGATGGCGGACATCATCTGTCGCCACAGATTAAAAAATATATTACAATTTGCGTAAAATTCTCGATTAAGCAAAATCAAGATACATTAGTTAGAGTTCACACAAAAGCATTAAAGCATGGAAATTATGCACTTTGGGATAAAAAGTTATCTTTCTGATAAATAGTTTTTAAATGGTTGTTTTAATTAAATTGCTTTTATTTGGTGATAATAAATGGATGAGCATGCATGTTAAAAGGCGAAAATGAAAGATTACAATGTTATACAACATATAGAATAATATATAACATAAATAGCAAAAAGCCCATTCCAAGCGGTGAGTAATCTTTAAAAAACCAAAAACGGATTTACACAAGCGTTTTAGAACTCGGGACTAGCCATTTATTAACTTCGTCAGATTGTTTTAATTACATTATTTAAAGCAATTAAAATATTAGTAATTATTTTTTGCAACAGAACAACTTTTAAAATAAAACCGACATTCCCAATTTAGCCTTTATATACGATAAAGAAAAAAACAAAAAAACATTCGAAAAATAAAATTGATAATATTGTTAATCTACATTTTTAACAAGCAAGTTTATTTTTTCAAAATTATTCTTAAGTGCCAGTAATACAAAATCAAACTTTTTTTTTAAATATAGATAAGAACCTGCAGATATTCGTCAAGTTCGACCTGGCCGTTCATGTTAGTGTCGATCTCGCGCAATATTTCGTGCAATTGCTCGCCCGTCACGTCCTCGCCGTAGTTCTGTGGACACACGCTCACCTCAACAACGCACGCTACCCACATGTGAGGAACATCCCTTCATACCCAGTTACATTTATCTAAATAGTGTTGCCAAGTTTTGAAATTAACTTAGAAACAAGGTAAACTAAAAAAATGTTACATTTTACATAAAAAGAGATGAGTTTTAAAATATTACGTAATAAGTTTGTTTCAATAATGTTATTAATATCATTGAATATAGATATTTATTAGTTATAAAATATCTTGATTGTTTTTAAGTGTAATTTTAAAACTGGCAACACCATCCCGTTCCCCGCTAATCCGACATTGACAGCACATATAGCAACACTGATCCGTTTCTAGATGCTTCCATTGTTCTACCTGTAGGTAGTCCTGCAGCTCCAACTGGCCGTGGTAAGTCAAATCTATTTCCGACAGTAACGAACTTATTTCAGCGTCAGTCGGTTTCACACCCATACTCTATAACATTTATTACTTAAATAACTGAAATAAATTGCTTATTAATACTACAGAAAAATGTGTCGTAAAAGTTTTGATTAAGACAATCTAGAGAATAGAGTATTAATTATAGTCTGAAAATAAAATAAATGTCATTTAAAAGTTACTGCTTTTTAAAAAAAAATTCTTAAGAGTCCACGAACATCTATGACTAAATTATCCCAAAACTATTTATTTTTAGTTGTGCAACTAAACAGTTGAATTGGCTGCGAAACAATCGACAATCACAACAGTTGTGCGATAGTTTAGTCAAAAGTGTGCGTCCGCTCTAAAGTTGACACAGTAGACACTTTCGACGGCTGTTTTTGTGCTGCTTAACCTTAATTGACGGAGGAGGAGACGCACATAAAGAGGATATTTCCCCTTCCTATGCAACTTCTCCACCGTCGAATCCACTTCCCCTTCCCATCCTTTCCTTTTAAGAAAAGGGTGGAAAGGGAAAGGGACTAAAATTAGGCCTCCGGCACCACACTCATCAGACGAAACGCGGAATTGCTTCCACTTCACGCCTGTCTTTTGTGTGGTCGTGGTATTACTGGGGGCGAGCCGGCCCTGCAGTGCGAAGATGTTAAAGCGGGCTCTACCACTGTTGAGTTTTTAAAGCCGTAGTACCTTAAGACTTCTCCTGATGTCGTTAATAGAGACGAATCCTTTGCGATCCTTGTCTATGATCTGGAAGCGTTTGATGTAAGTCTGTATCTCCTCCTTGCTGAGGTTGATGGGGATCTTGTCGCGGCTGGCGCGGTTCACCATTTGACCCATCTCGTTCGCTAAGAACTCTCCAGCCATTTTGATTTGTCTCTGTTATCATTATAGATTTTATTAGAAATTGTCTAAAGAGGATATGCTTAAGGAGTGGATAGAGATATGACGGCTGATGGAGATGTATGAAAGCAGCGTATAATGTGCCGACCCTCCATAAGGGAATTTGTCTATGGTAAAATAAAAAAAGATTTTAGGTTAATCATGAAAAATTAATATTAGTAAAATATATTAAATACTTTTGAATTTAGTTATTATACCAAGTTACTTTTAATTTATTTCTAGTATTAATCTTACCAATTTAACTTTAATATTATAAATGCGAAATTAGTTTGCCTAAAGTAATAAACGGATTTTCATGAAATTTAGCATATACGTTGATGGTCTGGAACATATAAGCTATTTGATATTATGTTTAATTCCACGCGGACGGGGTCACGGGGGAAAGCTAGTGCGGTATAAATATTAACGTTTTTCTCAGCGTCTGTCCACTTAAGCTCCTCCGCCATGATGTCTGCGATGGCGGGCAGCGCCTCCACCGCCGCCTGCACGTTGAGGAAGGCGAGGCGCAGTCGCCGCGCTATCATGTCCACCGCGGTGCACGCGTACTCGCGCACACCGTACCTACGCAGGTACAGTCAGGGAAATTAGCGGTGTGACTGTTTACTTCTTCGGACATTTTGTATATATAGAGACAATGACGCGGAAAAATAAACAGGATGCCTTAAAAAAACGGTCAGTACACGGCTTATTGCTTTTTTTTTTTAATTCTTACCCCTTGCTAAGTACAAGGCAATTTAACTGTATGCAACAGCGTGAATTTCAACGACTGTACCTCTAATTGACACAATAATGCATTCCCTTAGTTTAAAAATAATAAAATAATTTGAGCGTTTATGATGAATTAAAAAAGAAGACCGAATTAAAATAAACATATAGATAAAGCTATTAAGGTATATCAATTTTTTGTTTCTGCATTTATTCAAAATAGTTTAGTTTGTTAAAGAAGACAAAATTAAAATCATATAAAATAATCTCGATTATGCTATTTTAGTTATTTTTAAAATGTTTTATACCTGATTTCAGCATCAATGTAAGGGAACTCGGGGTGAACCTTCTTGCCGATGATGGGCCACCGCTTGCCTGTCATGGCCGCCATCTTGGCGACGGCGAATGCGCGGTCTCCGTACGACTTGGCCAAATGTTGCGCCACCTAAAACATAACTAGTGTTATTATTACTGAAACACTAATAACCTAACAATTACCTATGCCCGGTTTGCACTAGGCCAGTACTAGGTTAGCGCTTTGATTGGAGCGCCAATTAACTGGTGGCAATAAGTGTCGCTTGCCGCTGACCAACTGTACTGGCCTGTGACCCAAACATAAGATATATTCGATCATATGGTCGTAGAATCGAATCTTTCATTCCATAAACGATAATATCCTGTCGTAAGTTTGGTTATAATTATTAAGACAAAAGTGTATTTGGCAGTTATCTTGTATATTACCTCCATCTCGAGTCCGAAGTCCTGTACAAGGCGTATATACATTGTCGGAGTCCAGCCGTGCGCGCCTTCAATCAGGAAGCCGTCCGTCTGGCATTCCTTGTACAGCGGCTTTAACTTCGCACCTGATGACAATTAAGTATTCAGTTATCCGTCAATTAATATTGATTTTATAAAAGGAAACTCGGGCACTCACTTCAAATCTAAATTTACACATCGATTGCCGATGATATTAAACACCCAAAGATACGAGATGAGTATATCAGAGGAAGTTTGAGAGTAGTCCCAGTAGTTAAGAAATTAAGGAGTAAAAGGTTAGCGTGGTATGGGAATGTTATGAGGAGGGATGAATCGCATGTAACAAGGAGAACGTTAGTTATGAGTGTGGAAGGGTACACCGGTAGGGGTAGACCTAGAAAGAGATGGATACATTGCGTGAAAGGTGACATGATCAAGAAGGGAATGGTGACTGAGATGTATGATAGAGTTATGTGGAGGACCTGTTCCGCCACTAGGGGGTAGAATAAGTTAGGGGATTAAACTCCAAACTAAGTGAATTCGATTTAAAAAAAGAAAAAGTATCTTTCGGCTGTGTGTACCTTTGTTTGGTAGTGTTAGAAAACGAAAAGTTTTTTTTTATAACTACAATGTATTCAGTGTTTTGTGATGTACATACTTTCAATAGCAGCGTCGATAGTCTCAGCAGCCATGGCGCGGTACGTGGTCCACTTGCCGCCGGCGATGGTGACCAGACCTCCGGGCGAGACGTGGACCACGTGGTTGCGCGCCAGCGACTGCGTGTCCGGCTTGTTGGGGTCCGACACCAGCGGCCGGATGCCCGACCACGCTGACAGCACATCTCCGCGACGCACTAAGAGGTTAACTCCGTTATAACACCCGTAACATAGAGAGTAGACAGAGATCACCTCCATGGCAAGACAACCCTCGCTTCTTTACAATTTTACAGTGACAGAGCCCATTTCAGCAATGCCATGACCGCACAGAAGATAGGCGTGAAGTGGAACCAATTTCGCCTATAATTTGATAAGTATGCGTGCTAGACATTTTAGTTCTCTTCCCCTGTCCATGCCAGGAATGTAAGGGAAGAGGAGGTCGATTTGACGGGGAATGAGACATAGTTAGAAGAAATCCTCTTTATGTGCGTTCTTTGCTCTTTTTAGTAAAAGCAGACAATGCATCTGCAAATGCGGATGTCTATGGACAGGTTGCTTCGCTATTTTAGCGAATTCCTCTGGCCACTAATTCGTTCGTTATCTTATATTGTAAAAAATCTCTTATTATAAAATACAGTATCCAATATTCTGTCGCAGTTATTAATTGAACAGTAAGCAAACTTTAATTGAAGCTTTCGAAGAATTAAGGGTTATGGGTCATTTAGACCTAAACTGTACCCAGAAGTTCTCCTGATTTGTGACCTCTCGTGATTCTTCTATAATTTTTCTAACCTTAAAATATAAGTTTCTTGCCACGCTACTTCACTAACGTTATGAATAAGGCTTAAATTATTAATTTAAATCAATTAAAAAGATAACCTTCAACATCAGGATTGAGGTAGTTCTTGACCTCGGTGAGGATGAACAGGATCTCATCTTCAGTGGGCTTGGGGTTGTGTGTGACCTGGCAGGGCAGGTCCGTGGTGCCCGCGATGGTGCCCTTCAGCCACGGCAGGAAGAAGATCACGCGGCCGTCGGACGTCGCCGGGTCAAGGAGACCCATGTGCTCGGGACTAGAAACATGGCACGTCGGGAATATGAACACTTTACTAAACGACGTGCCAACTGACACGCTGGGTACTAAAATTGAACTTTTTTTGTAAAATCTTTCAAAATGGAATTGAATAATTGATTTTTTATGACAATATCAAAGTCAAATTTTTACCATAATAAATACACAATTATTTAAGATTATAAGTGCGAAAGTTTAGATGGATGGATGTTTGTTAGAGTTTGTAGCTGCTCAACGAATCGCGGAGTAATTTAATTCAGGCGGAGTTTCTGGCGAAAGCCAGTAAAAAACATGATAATCTTCATAATGCCTACAATTCGTTATTATATCGTACCTATAGTATCCCGGCAGTACAATATGAACTCCTGAGGAGGGACAGCATATCTCCTTGACTGTGTCGTCGTCCATCTTGCGTATGGTATCGGTGAAGGGTCCGGTCGCGTTAATAATACATTTCGCCTTTATATCCCACTCCTTACCGGTCATCTCGTCCTGGTACAAAAAATAGGGCTCAAATCATCTCAGAGTTATATGAAATATCTTTAGGATTCCGAAGTTAAATTATAATGTTTCTTGATATATCTATCATTGTCATCCCATTTCACTATATTTTCCAAAATTATCCCCATCTTCTTTATAAGATTAATTGTCTATCTGAAAGTCTATTGTTCACTTATAACTTATGGTCGGTTTCCCAACTATATTTAAGCATTCGTTCGTGTTTTTAGTTCGATAACTGCCTAAAATGCATTTCCAAATGAGTTTTACTCCATTGAAACTTAGCTCAACCTAAAACTAATGAATCATTCGGTAATCTATACTAATATAAAGATTCATATTTTCGAATTTTTGTCTGTATTGAAAAAACTCAAAAACTACTTGACTCATTTGCTATGTTACCAATGAGTAACATAGGCTGTGTTATTATTTTTTTAAATTTTATACGGGTGAAGTCGCAAGCAACAGCTAGTGATAAATAGCATTTAACGACCGTTACTGTAGAGTACCAACCCTAAGTCTAGCTCCGCTCAATTTGCCAGCTGTCTTGTACAGCTTAGTGGCGCTGACGTGGTTGGCGATGGTAGCACCATGACGTGCCGCTGTCAAAGCTATCGCCAAGTTCATACGCGCGTCATCCTGTTGCCCTGGAAATAAAATATATTAGTACAACGATCTAGAAAGAAGGAATTACTCCATGAAAGTACGTACCATCATAGTACACTATGCCACCGCAAAGGTTATCCGACTTCAACATAGGGAATAATTCGAGTGTGTTCTTCTTCGACAAATAGTAGGAGCTCTTTACGTTTCTGTCGCCAGCAACTAGATCGTACATCTTGATTCCGAACCAGTAGTAGGGGACTTGCCACCACCTTGATATTAAAAAAAAAACAAAAGCATTATTTTACGTATCTCCACGTTTAAATTGATTTTTCATTATTCCTAATTGGTCCTTCAAGCAGGATGTTCATTTCACTTACTTGTACACAGGTAACAAGATAGGTAGGGGGCGTGTCAAGTGGGGTGCCACTTCCAGCATATTAGCACGTTCGTGCAGCGCTTCTTTGACCATCTTGTACTGGTCATAATCAAGCTGCATAATGGCCTTCTGGAGGTATCGCACACCGCCGTGGATCAACTTCGTGCTGCGACTGGAAGTGCCACTCGCGAAATCATCCGCCTCCACCAAAGCGGTACGAAGACCTAGAAATTAAAATACAATATTGAATATAAATTATTCGTTATCTATACTAATATTATAAAGAATAAAACTTTGTTTGTTTGATTGTAATGAATAGGCTTAAAAACTACTGGGCCGATTTAAAAATTCTTTCACCGTTAGAAAGGTAATTTATCTGTGGATAACATAGGCTATATTTTTCATTTCTTTTTTATTATATTTAAATTTCACGCAGACGGAGTCGCGGGCAAAACCTAGTTCTAAATCAATAATTTAGAAGTTATAGACTTGTTTTTTTGTTTATTTTATTCCGTTAATTTGGTTTTGTCTATTTTTTTTTTTCTGTAGTTATACTGCTTTTGACCTGCTGACATTAAAAGTTGCATAATTTCGAGTAGGGTAAAGTGCACTTTTGCTTGCACTTTAAAAGTGTAGTAGCATTTAAAATTACTGGGTCAGTGTTGTACCCTGCGGTTGTTTCAGCAGTTATTAACGACGCACTTAAAAACTCGTTTAGGTTGAAAATGAAATGGAACTACAAAACGGTATCAAGATGTGGTTATTGTATGCCTTGATAATGGTAGAGCAAAAAGCAAAACTTAGTACTCCATTGAAGAAATTTGCTCGAGATCTTTAAGTCATAAACTACAAGCCGCTATAAACTTATGTAAGTAAACATGACCCCATCCACTCTAATATGTCTTTAAGAATAGTCATAAAAACTTCTCCATGTTACTGCGGGGGTAATTTTAATACAGAAGTCAGTATGATTGCTTACCCCTGGTTGTCGCATCTAGAGCGCAGCCAGCGCCAGTAGCTCCGCCACCAATAATGAGGATATCATACGTGTGCCCCGCTTGCAGCATGTTGACTTGTTCTGCGCGCGACGGCAGCGGCCTCTTGCGCCGCTCAGTGCGCGCCGATACCGTCGCCGGTTTGTACCACTCCTATTATACAGAAATACAAGCAAACTATATTACAAGCTTCGAAACGTCGACTAATAAGCATGAGGAACTGCTTTTTTTACTAGTAGTTTGGACCAATAACTCTGAATGTCTATCCGGAGAAAAATACGAAGGTGTAATACCTGGTTTACACTATGTACACGCTAGTAAAGTAGGCCAGTAGCGCTCAATATAAGCGCTGGATTTCACAGGTATATTGTAAACATCGTCGCATCAGTAGGTCCACGCAATCCATGCGAGGTCTGTCCTACTGTACTGTTCTGGTCAAATGTAAACCAGGCATAACTGTCCAAAATTCAAGCCAGCTTTCGATTTCCCGGCAACATATGTGAACTAACAAGTAATATTTACTGATTAATTTTATTTTAAGCCCACAAGGAAAGGGTTACTATGAGTAAAAAAGCTATAACCCTTGTCATTATCAGGCACAGGTACAAACCCCGTAACAACATGAAAATGATTTGTTTTTTTTCTGTAATAATAGAGGGTTACCACGCCGACAATAGGGGTGCCCCCACCGGGGTGGTAAAGCACACCGCTCCAAGCCCGGGGGCGATTACGTAGGCGTGGGGGCCTCGAACCACCCCCTTTTTATTTTTGCCGGTGTTTGATTTCTGAAGCGACTCAGATATATTTTTTCTATCGATATAGACCGCTGTGAGGTTAGCAAAACTCGTACGAAACGTTTTTTTATTTACAATTCAATCCGAATACACACATACGACCAACAATCAAATAAAATTGAATAGTTAAGACTTACGACTGGGGAGTCGTCGGCTGCGAGGGCCCAAGCCGCCATGACAGCGCTGGTGACGCCCGCCGCGCCGCCAAGCAACAACCTCCTCCGCGACATCTGCAAACAAATGGAAAAATACTAAACGAAACATATTTATCAGCTTCTTTCTTTATATCAATTTCGCAAATGTGTTTTACAAAAGACGATGAGTTACACTTTTTGAAAAAAGAATGATACAATCTGTAAGGATAGTTGCGTTTGCGCAACAGTACAAATTCCATTGATAATACAGATTATATGATACTTGCAATATCACAGTCATCTTTGATGACGTACCTACGATTGGAAGTTGTTAATTTTTATTGATAACGTTTTAATTATTACGACTGAAACTATGAAGTAGCAAGTAATACTCATAAAAAAGTATTGTGTCATCTTTTAAAAAAAAAACAGCAATATTGATAATGTTTAAATGCTATTACATGTTAACTTGATGGCAGTTAAAATGGGCGAAAACTAATTTAAATCGAATATATAAAATCCGTCACACACAATCAGTTTTAACTGTTCGATTGTTTAGTAAAATTATGCACGTAAAACTGAAGGTGTGTGACCATACTTTATGATACTTCAGATATGATATAAGAAGAATGATTCGATTAATGTTTTGTAGCATGTATATACAAGAAATAAGGTCTTTTATTAAAAATATCATGTTATTTTATTTTCAACTAGCCAGTGCCCGACTTAGTCCGCGTGGTATTAGAAAACATACGAACTATACAAATAACAAAAAGCTACGTATCTCTCGGGAACCGGACTTGTCTCAGGGATGAACCATATCCCATGTGTACTCCAGACTTTGTTTTATATCTGTGCCAAATTTCAATAAGGTATGTTAAACCGTTGCAGAATGATCGAGTACACATTAAAAAACTAAATTGAAGAATCTCACGGGAACCGTAACTATTTCCGGGATAAAAAGTAGCCTATGTGTTCTTCCAGACTATACTCTAAACCTGTGCCAAATTTCATGGAGATCCGTTCATCCATTTTGCTAAATATTTTAAATAAATAAATAAAATAATTTCTTTCTTAAAAGCAGTCAAACAAATCCGCAAAAACATAATCCATTAGTTAATCGGGTAAAATCCAGTTTGTACCAGAAATCATTCTTATCTATCTAAAAAAAGGTCGTCTAACTTGTTATCGTGGCTTTAGGTAAGCTACAGCTATATTCAATCAAATAGATAAAAAACAATTTAGAATAATCATTACGTCATTGAGTGTTAAAACGCGATGGCAGGCGTGCGCGATGAATGATCTGCGTTATCAGACTGTACTTATCACTAGATAATTATCACTTCCTTGTCTCGACTCGACTCGAATCTACGTAGAACGTAGTACACATGCGACTAATATATCAATTGACGTAATAAGTCTGCGAAGAAATTCAAAGATTTGTGCGAAATAAACTGTACAGGTTATAAAATTAACTCAGGTCTAGTCCCCTCTAACTGGGTAGACTCGAGCCCTTCTGTAGCCCATATGTTTTTGGTAGTAGGAAATAGAAACTCATGGTAACTTTGATATTCAGTTCCTCTAGGTTATTTCTAACGTAATCATACGACGTGCACTTATACGTCCGGTATAAACGACTAGAGTGACAAAATCGCAAAAAAGTTAAAGACATTTTTTTTAAATCTGAAATTATTATGACACGATGTACGTTATAACAACGATAATTTAATGGTTACTTTTTGGGAATAACCAGAATTAAAAAGAAAACAGGTATTTTACTGTGAATAAAGTTTATTGGAAATCATACTAATATTACTAATTACTAATATTAGTAATATTAGTATGATATATTACTATTATTAGTAATTATTAGTTTAGATGGATGGATGTTTGTTAAAGTTCGTAGCCTAAACGGCTGAACAGATTTCCATGAAATTTGGCATAGATGTAGAGGATAGTCTGGAAGAACACATAAGCTACTCACTTTTGTTTTTTTAATTCACACGGACGGAGTCGCGGGCGAATACTAGTAAATCATAAAACGATGTTACCATTTATCTAAAGTCAGTTACTTCAAGATCCCATGAATATTCAAAGCAGTTTCCTCGTTAAAAAAAACTTTATGAAGTTTAATAAATAATCGGAATCTATTCTTATGACGGGAAATAGTGCATTAGTTACAATTAACGGTTTTTTAATACTATTAAAAGATAAGGATGTTAATAATTATAATACAAAGTAAGTTTTACTTTAATACTAGCTTTCGCCCGCGACACCGTCCGCGTGGGAATAAAAAAGTGTGTAGCATATGTGTTCTTCCAGACTATCCTCTACGTCTATGTCAAATTTCATCAGTTTCTTGTCTATGAGACTTCCTTAGCGGGCCAGTGTCGAGTGTTTATGGTTTCATTCTTGTTCGGAACACTTCGAAGAGAATGGCAGTCAAATTTCATCAAGATCTGTTTAGCCGTTTTGGCTACAAACTCTAAAAAAACATCCATCTCCCTAAACTTTCGCTCTTATAATATTAGTGAGATAATAAATGCTTATAACTTTAATTGATAATATCAGATCATAGACCACTATAAGAAGTTGTATTATTTTTTTATATTATAATAATTGGATTATACTTTAACACCTATAGGAAACGGGACATCCGTTTCCGGGACCATAGAGAATTAAACTAAAGCTGTATAATACAAGAAACACTCCCAAATAATACACAAAATACAAAAAAAATGTTAACCATGTAAAACTTTTTAAAATCGTTTGTTTTAAAACGGAATATTCTTCATACTTTAAGAAGAGATTTTTTTTGAGTATTCACATGTCGATGTCGTTTCAAACACGTATGCGATGTGGCATACATTGTACACAGTCTGGGCGACCGCCAGGCCGGGCAAGAACCCTCTTTTTATACGTGACCTTGACCCAAACTAGAGGGCAATCGAAAGAACGGTTTGCGAAATTTGATACGAAAGTTATTATTGTTTGAAAATTACTCGGTGAAAAGTTTTAGTAACTGTTTGCTATTGTTTAATTTGGCTTTAAAAAATCGAATATTACATATGTAGTATCTAATGTGTATAGAAAGAACAGTGGCAAAGTCCACGGCGAATACTAAACATAAAAGAGATGAACAAAGATTAATTAAAATTAAATAAAAAGAAATTGTTATTTACTGTTACCATGCGGATATAGGAACTTGGACAAAAATAACCTTGAATTTTGTCCAACAACGCAATGGATGACAGATGGAACGCGCGAAAACGCAAAACTAAAACACGAGATTTTTTTGGTTCACCGTAGAATTCTTAAAAAACCCTTGAAGCATATCATATATATGGTTTTATAAGTATGTTTTGAGCAGTCGATACTCAAATAATGAAGCAGTTTAGTAAAATTTTTGACCAAATCCCTACTTTTGTCTCAGCTCCCATATTTATAGGATTACAGATAAAAAATGTTTTATTTTAGACATAAACACGTATCAGCTGTTTCTTTAAAAACCATAAGAATTATGTTTAACATTTTATGGTGAAATTCTGCCAGTGCTGGCAGTACCGGTTTCCTTATCGTATCAGTGACAATAATTAACGCCTGTGAATTCACCTGATCGTCGCATGTCCTCATTTCATGATATAAGATCCGTCAATTCACAATAAGACTTACTTGACCGATTTTTACTAGGCACTATCGACCGACGTACCGGAGTAGGTTAAAGATGCATGAGTGAATTGAAACAGTTCATTCATCTGCAACTCTGCAGATGGCACAGATTCGACAGCGATGTAAAACAAAAGAAGAAAAAGAAACACAAATGAATTGATAACCTCCTTTTGGAAAGTAAGCAATTGTTTTTACGATAGCTTTATTTACAAAGGAAAATTGATGTTAAAATGAAAAACGGATTAAATGTATTAAGAATCTAAAAAAAAGTGCTATTAGTTTGAATTTGGATGTTACGTATTATCACATTTACATTTATTGTCCGCGGCAGTGTAATTGCTGAAAAAAGATAGAGATAATATCAAGAATGTACATAGCATACTATTAGCGTAAAGGCTATTTTTGCCGCAAGCCCACTTTCTTGTCTATTTATGATATCATAACGCACAATTATTGTGGCGAATAAAATGCACTCTGCAAAACAGTGTCACTAATCTTTAACGAATTTATAATTGGAATGCGCGTCGCTTGCCAGCTTCGTATTCGATTTTTAAACGCTTTCCGATTTTGAAATAAATGTCATATTTTTTTTTTATTAAAAAGAATAATAAATGACAAATTTTATTTATTTATAGTGCGTTATAGATATTTATTTTACGATATTTCTATTCCACTTGGGGACATATTTTTTTTTAATATTTATCTATGTTGTATACATTGATTGTGTAACAGACCTTGCATCGTGTCTCACATTACTCGTAATGATGCGCCGTAACTGCTTGCGAGCATACTTATTGAAAACAATTGTTTACAATAAAAAGACTACAGACAATTTTTATTCAATTTCACCCGGATTTTTAAGAATTTATTGAATATTAGAGATATGAAAGTAATAGATAGTAATTACCGCTAATATTAGCCCAAAAATAAAATTATCACGTCGCGTCGCGCTTTGAATACAGAACAAAGAAAATAGATAGACTATTTTATCTATATCTATACTATATATATTATATATCTATACTATTATAATAAAGCGTAAACACACACTTCTTTGTTGCCTAAGATGTCAGCAATTACAGCATATTTTTGAATAATTCTTTTTTTAATAAAAAGCCCTACACTTACGTCACGCTTTAGGCTATATATTTCACGCCATTAAACTTATGGGGTAAATATTTTGGATAAAAACCGTAATGTGGGAAAGAGACCATAAGTTGCTGCCAACATCAAGGAAGCAAGGTTGCCATGGTTTGTCATAATTTCACGTCATTTTGACATTTGCAATTGATAATTTAACAAATATAAACAATAAAATGAAATTTTTATAATTTTTTGCGGATGAAGTCGCACGGGAACAGCTAATCGTTTATATTTTATTAGCAAGAAGATTGTTGCGATATTCTAATATGTATTGTAAAATTTTATTTACATTACATTTTATATTTGCATTATTAATGCCTACCTTACGACACATGTTTATGATAATTTTTAATACACGTCTTTCATGGATTAGTACTATACGAAACGAGGACAACTACTTAAAGTTGTTAATCTTGATAGCTCTCAAACATTAGATCACGCATAAGGGACCATTTAAAAGCTAAAAAATAAATTTCATTTACAGTCCGAATTCTATTTAATTTCTGGTCACCCTATCGCAGTAAAACGGCATGAAGATACGTCGTGATCTTGTTGGCAGTGGAACGCTTCTAGTGTGATCCAATTTTATTGGCGACACGACACGTGGAATATGTTAGTGCATTGTGTACACGAATGCCAGAGCTATCATAGCATAATGTAAATTCACAAATAACACATAAAACATACAGACAATTTAAAGGCCATTTTATTGTTTTTTTTTACAATTAAAACTTTAACCAGGAATTTTAAAGCCGTCACGTCATTGCGGATACTAAAACGAAACTTTCCTATGTACCCAATAAAAAATAATTTAATATTCTTGCTTAGCCTTAGATGCACAAAACCTAAAAGATTTCGGAAACGAAATATAAGAAGGTAAATAATTCACTTTACAATATTTGAATTAGCTTTTTGTCATGAAAATATCTAAATGGTATAATATTTTTGGTGTTTCGGCAAATTCTTGAAGCAAACAGGGTCTTTTTCCTTATATTGACGTCAAAATTATTGTCATATCTTGCACAGAGTTATATAATTTGCCTAACAATAACTACAACACTAATTAATACGTCAAGAAACACGTATACGGACAATTATTAATGGTTTAAAAAAATAGATCAAAATTACGCAAATAACTCATTTATTTTGTTGTATTTTTTTTTACTAAATACTTGTGAGTTTTGTTGAAGCAAAAGTAGTTTGTGCTCAAGAGCTCCGAAAACTTATGCGAGACCTACCCTATCCTATACTTATACCGGTAATAGATATTTTTGCAAAGCAAAACATAGAGGATCAAATTCAGTTTATATAATGCCAAATCTTAAATAACTTAGCTTTCTTTCTATAGCTATCATTTTTTTTATATTTAAATATTCGCTTTACTATAAACCGTTGCCGATGTATATTATCTAATAAGCCCAGACTGTCTCATAGGCACAGCCAAAACAAAAATAACTTCAGCCTGTAAGATAGCGGTACAGCGATTACAACACCGATCAGGTGATTTCCAATTGTTACAACTAACCTCAGTTAATTTCCATTTAACGATGTAAATTACGCAATATATTTATTTACTAGATAGTCTTCAATGTTCTTACCATGCTAATAAGAAATTTTACGAACATAAATTTCCTGACGTTACAATTAAAAATTTTAGTTATGTCTACAGAAATTATCTAGAGTCCAAAACGTTTAGTTTCGCAAACACTTAACACTTTAGTTTTACACACGATTGCGACATGTTCTTTTTTTGGTTTTAGTATTCTAGGCCTGTCTTTGAGTTCAATAAACTACCCTAGTTTGTATCGTCAACTTGGGCAATTAAAAACCTAACTCCTACGACATTAATCGTCTCATTTTTGTTTGGAATTTTAAATGTCTTGACTTTATATTTTTTGTAAACATATAACAGCTGACAGTGTAATAGTTTTGTCTGGCTTGCTTAGCGTAGGCTTGTCGGCATGTCCTTGAGTTTCTGTCGGTAGAGTAAGATGATGTCATAACGCGGACTCTAGCTACTACCTAAGTACCTTTTGCCATTCGTAAAGGCCTACTGCGACATAATAAAATAGATCTTATACAAAATAATTCAAATATCATGAGACGTAAAAAAAAACAAAATATAATTTGACAGGTATGGAATTGTTTTTTTTAACAAAGTCGGCAATGACTACAGTTAACATTCGCCAATATTTAGCGAAGAATTAAAGTGATAAAATCGACAATTTATAAAGAAACATACCCACCTTTATTTAATGAATCCAAAGGAGAATCTATGTAAGCATGTAATAAGGTATTACATAAATATAACTAATTATAGGACGCAAGGGCATCGACAATTTTTGCAGTGTTGTTCCCAAATGTTAAATGAGAATTCACGCGGGTCCACTTTTCAATTAGCACATCACTATTTTATTATCAAAAGGGTCTTTACTACTCACTAATATTCGTTATTATTGTAATGTTAATCACTATAGAACATGTTAGTTAATCGAAGTAACGCGTGGCCGGCGTAATTCGCCGGGGTTTTCTAACCGCGACCCACCCAGCGACTGACATTGCTTTTTGTGCGTTCGATTTAGCGCTCATCTGACTCACAGTAGCGCGTTGTTAGAGCGGATATCGCCTCATGTCTACACATTGATAACACCGCCATCTAGTTTTAATTTCAAACACTTCTAAATATTTTTCGTAGTACATGAGAACTGGCAAATTGTGTGTTAGATGAATTAAATTTTGATCCAGCTCGGTTTTGAGTGGTACTATCTAACTACTGTTTAAGTATGAACCAGGCATTATAGCACAACTTTCTTTAGTGCTGAAATAAAAACGTTTACACCTTTTCCCTTCTTTTTTATGGAACTGGCAATTAATTGTTCATAGATATGTCATAAACTGAATGTTTTATAGTAAACGACCTGTTTCTTGTGACTTCGTACACGGGGAATTTAAAAAAAAGTATAAACGTAGCCTATGTCACATATTGATATAGCTTTTTAATGGTGCAAGAGTTTTTTAAAATCTACTCAGTAGTTTTTGAGTTATTGCAATACAAACAAAAATCCAAAGAAAACAAATCTTTCCTCTTTATAATATTAGTATAGATAAAAAGACGAAAAATAATTCAGATTCAATTTATTCCAATAAAGTTACAATAAACTCTCTTTAATATATTCACTTACACTTACTTCTCCTTCTTTTCAGAGGAGAGTGAATTGTAGAGTTTGGTAATCTCATTGAGTACCAAGTTTTGTACCACAGTGCCGTTTGTATCAATATAGTTGGCAAAAGATTTGTTGTTAGAAGCTTCACGGTACTTTCCGTTAGAATCACGCATCACAAGGATCAAGTTATATTTGTCATCATGCCTGAAAAATGTAAAGAATTTTTATATTAAAAAGTAACAAACAAGCTGCAACTGGAATTTGCCAAAATAATAAAGTTATTAATGCTTATAAACATCATCATTTGGAACACTATGCAAATACATTACTAACAAAATAATTAAATACATTATTTCTTCACATTTAGTTTATCACTTTGGTATATTTTTTTATAAATACATATTCATACTATTTTAAGAGATTAAAACAGTATTAATCTTAATGAAAAATTTAGTAAACCGTCTATGCTACTAAAAATATCATGAACTTACTTCTTCACATATGAACTAGCTTCCCAAACCCTAGTGGTGTTACCGACTTTCTCCTTTGCCACAACAAAGATGCCCTTTTCTTTAAATGTAGTATACAGAGTCAAAAATCCCATGAGAATAAAGTATGAAGACACACAGATGATGAGAACCAGCCTTAAAATAAATAAAACTATTATTTTTGCAACACATTTGTTTTAACTTTTTTGAACTATGAAATGCAACTAAGTATTACCTAGATTGCGGGAATGGGTATAGATAATCCCATAGCAGAGCATACAGTGCTACTCCAACTGCCAGCGCACAGAGAAAGAGGCGTCCGTCAATTAGTGCAAAGCTTTCCTTACATTTTAATTCTCCAGTTAATACCTGTAAATAAGTCCAGTAAATAATAATACCTGTAAATGTAGTATTAAGGATGTTACTTTATGGCTTACCTCTCGAATTGCATCATCTACAGCATTTTTAGCAGCTGCACCATCCCATTTATTAATTTTCACGACCTGCAGAATAATAGCATTTCAAAATAAAAGCAGCAACTTATTTTATTTGGATAAAATATCTAAATCAGGTAAAATATTTCAAAACAATTTATTTTAAATAAATCTAACTCTTGATTTAGTTATAAATAACATTTTATTAGCATTTGAAAATTTTCGTAAAGCTGTGACGTGTCTCAAACGTCTTTACCGATTTGTTTTACTTTCGAGTCGGCACTATAATAATCTTACCTCAGTAGTTTCTCCCATCTCAGTGACTTGTACTGCTACAGTCACAAATTTACACAATACTTATTTATTTATTTAAATCTTTATTAGTACAAAGCCGAAAAATCATTTACACGCGTAAATATGATGTGTAAAGAAATGTCAAAATCAAAATGTTTTAAAAAGTCGAAATCCACAGAGTAGGTAGCGAGAATTAAAGAATTTCTACCTAAGAGTAAATAACATTTCCACAAAATCGAAATCGCAACATTGATGCATCGCAACATCAAACTTTAAAAATCAGAATATTTTCTTATGCGAATATGAAAATAGGTTGAAATATTGTCAAGCTATATTTATTAATATAGAGGAATGGTTTCTACAGTGTTTTGGAACTAGTCACAAACTCACAAATATTAATTAAAATTTTTTGCAATTTTTTTAACTTTATTATTTTTTAATACATCGCTAAAAATAGGGAAAGTTTCAGCTAAGTAAAACACCTAATTTTTGAAATCGTCAGATCGTCACAAATAACTTCATAAGGTCCATTTACTGATGGAAGCCAAAAATCCCATTTTACGATAATTACGAATGACAAGAGCAAAACATTATTATATCAATATTACCATTTGTAATCTAAACCGCGAGCATTGGGACATTTCATGAAACACTTCTGCAAACACTAGATCAAAGCATAATGATATCTTGGGTAAAAAAATAACATGTATGCGATTATCGATTTATATTGGCGCGAACCTAACATCGATTTCATCATTATATTTTTGTTGGACTTCTCTAGATGGTCAATGAAAGATGCTAAAAAAAATTAATGGACTGGTCAAAAATGAAGTGGCTTTATATCAACTGGATTTAATAGTGAAGGCATTTTGAAGTAATTATAATATATTTTGGAGTATAATAAACTTAAACATCGTTTAAGGTGAAAAAGTAATGGTATGTAACATTGTCATTGTTAATTATTGATAGGTTTGGACCGGTGGGTTACGCTGTGTGAACGTTCTTCTGTTCTTAGGTCTGTTGTGTTGTTTTAAATTCCATAGTTTTTTATGATACGCTTAAAACCTTATAAGTGTAATGCTTTATTTTTTGCCTATATGTTTACCATGTGGTACTCAAAACATGTACCATGTAAATTAAAGAGGTCAGTCCGTATTATTTCTTGATGCTAATGAGAGCGTATTACGTTTATAGGTTGTTAGCTTCAACGCCTTGCGATGGCAAAGAAAAGGAAACCCGCAACGCAACTCGCTGCTCGGCGGTCTGCCCGTCGCGGGAAGCAGGCGACTATTGAGGAGGTTGCCTTGGTAGGCGAAACATCCACAACAGTAGAAGCAACAACATCCAACACACAACCTAAATCTCCTGAGACCTCCAGTGCAAAAGTTGAACAGTCAAGTACATCACTAGCACAACTGTCTCAATCTCATAACTGGAATCCTACTGTTAAAATTTGCCCACCTGTAGGTTTGCATAAGAAATTTGGTAAATATCGTTGTTTATTCAATAATGATGAAAATTCAAGCAGAAAGAGTGATGTATGTAGCGATAGTGAAACAAATAGTAGTGATATTAAAATAGTGGATCTTTGTGGTAGCTCGGAGTCAGATTCAAATGCTGCAATAGAGATCCATTCTGATACTAACAGTTCTGCAAGCCCTAGTCCTCTCAGCATTTTGTCAAACCCTCAACAAAATCATATGAATATACCACTACCTGCATCATCACAGTCTTCCGAAGTGTCTGTAGGAAATGAGGCACCTGTGGGAAGTGAGGTTACTATTTTAAATGAGACCCCTGTGGTACATGAGGTTCCTGTGATATATGAGGTCCCTATAGTAAATGAAATCCCCGAGGTAAATGATACCCATGTGGTAAATGAGACTCTTGAAGTAAATTATAATTCTATGGATAATATTGAAAACAATGTGCTACAAATTCCTTTGCCTACAGATGTATCGGTAATTGCTAATGATGACCAACCTGTAAGTAATAAAGATAATGAAAAAGAAGTACAGGAAAAAAACATTCCATCTGTAGAACAAATTGAGTATGCCTGTGATGATGAGGAAATTATTACGGTAGTACAAATCGTAGAAGATGATAATCAAGAGCTTTATTACGACATTAAAATAGATAGTCCAAAGAATGAGGCAACAAAACAGACAAATGAAGATGAAGAGTGTAAAAATTATGATTCCGATTTCCAGAAACACTTTGAAAATCTCAACTTAACTGCTGAATCTAGGTCCACTGCACATTCACCTATGGATTGTTCAGAACTTGAATATATACAAACCTCTCATTGTAATACCCCAGATATATTTTCAAAAGAAAATTCTTATGATTTAACAAGACCTGATCCAAGCTTGACACCGAGTTCTATATTATCCGATGAGAGCAACTCATCAAGAGTAACGGAACAGACGCAAAACAATTCCAATGATTCCGCGGAATCATCACCAACAGGTGTAAGACGGTCAAACCGTATAAAAACAATCAGCAATTTGAAACAAAAGACTAAAGGATATGGTTTAGTTAAACCACTAAAGAAAGCATTAATTACTCAAACAAAATTAAAATTAGAAGAATTAGGCTCAGATAGTCAAGAGAAAATAGGAGAAACAATATCAAATGTGATACCACACTCCTCACAGTTTCCCATTCCCTCTGAAATGCCAGTCAAGGTTAAATCACGTTGGAGAAGATCAAGCGAGCTTGAAATGGGAACAAATTCACCTGCAGTGTCACCGTTAGCTAGTCCAGGTCTCCCTCAACGTGTACTTCCATTAACGGAAGAACAAATACCAACGGATGTGGAACAAGCTGTTGTAGCATTAACTAAAGAAGCATATGATAAGATAATTGAAGAGAGAATGAATCAATTTCAGCATTTGGATGAGAATGAGTATTTGTGTGATCGTATGATCAGCAGAGACACAAGGAAGATGATTTGTGATTGTTTTATGACCAAAGAAGAGTTGGAACGAGGAGAACTTGCTTGTGGTGAAGACTGTCTTAATAGACTGCTTATGATTGAATGGTTAGTTATGCTACGTGTATATAATACATTATTTTATTTATTTTAGCGGTTTTTAGAATTATCTTTGTTTCCAGTAACTCCAGATGTCCAGTTGGTGACCGTTGTACTAATAGAAGATTCCAGAATAGAGAGAATGCCTCTCTAAAGGTTTTTTATGCAGATAAGAAAGGATGTGGAGTGGAGGCTGCTGCTGATATTATATCGTAAGTAATTTTTTTTTTTTCAATAAATCTTTCCTGAAGTAAAAGTTAGTACATATATCTTGACAATATGTGAATATAAACCAATGTTTAGCCGATAATGTCTATACCTCATGGTACTTATGTTTACATTTTATGCTATTTAATGTTTTTTTTGTACATTAATCAATGTACTGAGTGTGTACTAAATGAAATATTCAGACCATAATAAGATCAGTACATAATATTCTTTATCTCATTAACCGAAAGCAATTGCGAATTTTTTATAATTGTTTTGTTTATAAGATCATAATTTTTTTTCGCATTAGCGAAATATTAATGAGATAAGAAAATAAGGTCAAATCGAATGTAGCAATGATTTCCCGTAGCCTATTTTGTAACAGAAATTAAGTTTTATGTTATAAGCATTATGTTTTTAATATGTACTTAAATTTTTATCATGTGTTGTATAATTTATTTTCATATAGGTAAAATTACCTGCATAACTTACGATGCCTAAGATTACGAAAATCTATTTGGCGCGATTCTAACACAAATTTTACTACTTCACATTAAAGAAAACATTATTGTTGTTTATGGGTAGTTTTGTATCCTCATGCATCAACTTAAATACACCTTTTTTTAATATGTAAATCATAAATTTTCCATCATTTATTACAGGGGTGAATTTCTAATGGAATATGTAGGTGAAGTGTTGGATTATGAACAATTTTACAAGAGGGCGCAGTCATATTCTGATGAGAACAACCTACATCACTATTTCATGTCACTTAAAGGTGACACAGTTATTGATGCGACAATGAAAGGAAACATATCAAGATTTATCAACCATTCTTGTGAACCGAACGCGGAGACACAGAAGTGGACGGTCAATGGAGAGCTGAGAATAGGGTTTTTCAGTAAAAGAGAGATTCCCGCAGGAGAAGAGATTACTTTCGACTATCAGTTTCAGCGTTTTGGGTAAGTAATGTGAATATACAGTAATTTAGTTTATTATACCTAACTAACTGTCGCCTGTGAATCATCCGTGCTAAATTAAGAAGAGAGAGAGAGAAATTGAGAAGATAGAAAACTATTCTGAGTTCTTCCAGAATGTTCCATGTCTTTTCCTACCTTTCTATTGAGATCTATTGAGCAGTTCTAGAGATACCTTCTAACAAACATCCAACTGCCCATCTAAACTTTCACATTTATAATATTAGTAAAACTATGTTGTTCGTGACATCGTCTGAATGAAATTATAATAATAAAATAATGTTACTAATGGAAAATATAGCTTTTTAATGGTGAAAGAATTTTTGAAATTGGCCCAGTAGTTTTTGAGTTATTTCAATACATACAAAAATACAAATCTTCTTTATAATATTGGTATAGATAAAACAAATAAACGCAGTATAAAGTTAAACTCAGGAATAAACTGAGTATAAGCAAATTTTAGTACAAATTTTGCTATTTTTTGGTGTATAGTTTGAAATAGGTCCCAAATATATGTTAGTGATTGACAATTCCAGCGAGTGGTGTGAGGTGTTATGAAAGGAGGGGGAGGTAACAGATGTATTTGTTGCATGCAGCAAGGTGGCGCAGCGCTGCTACTGCGGCGCGGAGAACTGCCGCGGCTGGATCGGTGCAGAACCTGACTCTGATGATGATGATGATGAAGAGGTAATGATCAAACTATATACTCCTTGACTGCTTTTAGTTGGCACGTACGGTACAAGAGTACTCTTATTCCCTATGTGCCAAATAACTTATTTATATCACAAATAAACTGTGCTACAATTTGAATATTGTAGAAAAACTTGAAAACTTCTTGCTGATTTTTTTCTACTAATTTTAATCTGTATTGAAGAGAACTTGTATTGCATTAACTAAACCAAAGACAGTCTTAATATGAGTTCGACAAAGTAACTATTACAATTCAACTAACTACTTTTGCTCTCAACTTCGCCTGTGTGAAATTAAAAAATAATAAAAAACTCAGCCTATGTTACTGATAACATAGATTATTAATGGTGTAAGAAATTTGAAATCGGCCTAGTAGTTTCTGAGTTATTTCAATACAATAAAAAAATACTTTCCTCTTTGTAATATTAGTATGATATAATTTGTACATATTATTGTTTCTTTAGGAGGAAGAAGATGTATCCACATCCAAGTCTGGTACTGCAGAGTCCGAGGAGCCTGGTGCAGTCGACCCATCAGAGCAGCCCCAGCCACGCGTGCGCAAACCTAAGAGAAACAGAAAGTACAAACCTAAAGCCCCGGACCTTGTCCAAGATGCTGATGTAAGAATTTTAGATTATTAGTAAAAGAGCTTTTGCCTACAGTTTGTTTGTGCGGAGTAATATCTTCATAAGTAGCCTGAGTTCTGGATGTTATTCTACATTTAAGACAAATTTCATCGTTATCTGTCAAGCTGTTTTAGAGATATGTAGTAATAAACATCCATCCATCCATTCTAATTTTTATTTAGTACGAAAATCTGTTTTTTAACAATGATATTAAATTATTTTATTGAACTAATAAAAGTATGTAATCTAACTAAGCTTGAAACTTAGAATTTTTTTTAATACATTTCTATAGTCTTATTACAGTGGCTTTATTCAAATTAAAAAAAAATACATTTCATACTACTTTGACTTATTCATACTAAAAATGCCACAAATCTACTAATCCTTTTGTTGAATCTATAATGATTGAGGTTAATTTACTGTCTAGATTGAGGAGGACCTAGAAGCCCTAGGTCACAGCGGTGTGAAGAACCAGAGCCACACGCTGCGTCTCTCCCGTACGGTGGTTCGTGCGAAGACGCGCCGCGCGCAGACCGCATTACTCCGCCTGCTGAGGGACGCTGATCTGCCGTGTAGAAGACTGTTCCTTGATTATAGAGGTCTACGTCTACTGGCACCATGGTGTTCTGATGCTTCTACGGAGTTCAGGTAACAGCAGACGAGGGTTTCCTCTTTAGTTTTTTGTCTCATAATGGAATATGGATGACGATGGGGTATAGGGAGGGGGCAGAAGACCAAAGGAAACTGGCAGAGAATTATTGTTTTTGAATATGTCAAATCTTCCAGAAATCAAAAAATCACAGATTTTTTCAATGTTAGTTAACAGTTTTTTGTGATTGTCACATTATTTTGTTTTAATTAATGTTTTATTTTAACTAATGTTATAAATGCGAAAGTTTAGATGGATGGCTAGATGTTTGTTTGATTTTGTAGCCTAAACGGCTAAACGAATTTCGATGAAATTTGAAAAATCTGTAAAACGATAGTCTGGAAGAACACATAGCCTATGTGTTTTCATTCACGCATAGCCTGTGCACTCATTTTTGTTTTTTCTAATTCTACGCGGACGTAGTCGCGGGCGAAAGCTAGTTTAAGATATATTTTTATGTTTTAGATTGGAAATGCTTCTAACTGTGGACCGGTTGCCGATTACAAACAAGACAATGGTACAAGAGAGTCGCTTCTTTACGATCGTGGAGCGATGGCGCAGCGCCGGCGGACCTGCGCCTGATCCTGTTTTTATTGATGAAGCTACTGGTAAATATCGAATTTAAATTATTTAAACTTCCGTGAATCATTTTTATAACTAATTATTTTACGGATATTATTCACGTCTGTTTTTCAGTAGTGAGTAATAGTCGAGATCAGTTTCAGACCCTGCGGGGGAGCCAGTGTTACTGAGGTTGTTTCGCGGTCGAAAATAATTAGTTAATCTACTTTGTTTTGCCACTCTGCTATACAACCATGTAACATTTTCAGGTCTTCCAGTAGAATTGAACAATATAACAGCTCAAGACGCAGCAACAATCGCTGAAAAGAACAAAGAGAATGCAGCGATGCTAGAAAAAGTTAGAGATCTGTCTAGCCAGTTGTTGGAAAGATGGTCCAGTTTGAAGGTAAGGTTACAATATTTTTTTATTACGATTTATCTATACTTAATATAATAAAGCGTAAACACACACTACAATCAAATGCAGCATAATTTTGTATAATTCTTTCTTTAATAAAAAGCCCTACACTTACGACACGTTTTAGGCTATATATTTTAACGCAATAAACTTAGGGATCTATAAATTGGAAAAAACCTCTATGTGGGAAAGGGACCATAAACAACAAGCTGCCAACATCAAGGGAGCATAATTATCATCATTGTCATTTGTACATTTCAATTTTGACGTTTGCAATTGACAATTTGACAAATATAAAGAATAAAATAATGTTTTTATAATTCCATGCTTATGAAGCTTCACGGGAACAGCTATTAATTAATTAAAAATTCATATGTTTTAAATTTATTTTTCTAGGAGGTGTTCAAAATTCCGAAAAAGGAAAGAATACAGCAAATGAAGGAGCACGAACGTCAAGCAAACGTGGAGAGACGCGCGGCGGATTCAAGCGGCTCGCGGGAGAGGGAGCGAGAGAGAGAACGAGAGCGCAGAGACGAGCGAGAGAGACGGGACGATAGGGAGCACCGCGAGAGGGAGCGGGAAAGGGAGAGGGAGAGAGAGCGCGAGAGGGAAAGAGAGAGGGAGCGGGAGCGCGAGAGAGAGCGGGACCGCGACCGCGACAGGTACAGAGAGCGGGAACGAGAGCGAGACAGGGAGCGGGACAGGGAAGATAGAGATAGGAGGAAACGAAGGAGTAGCCCAGAAGCCAGGCGAAGTATACGGTATGTTTTGTAATATTTATGTACTATCGAGGCAATTCGCGGTGTTTCACTTCATGAAAAATTGCCTTGAATTGGCGGGGTATGACCGCCTCTTCCTACAAAAAACTAGTTAGATACCAGTGCAAACGAAGAGTTAATAATAACTCCGTGATTTATTACCAACTTTTTTCATACAGACACATTTATAAGCTAAGTTGTATTGATTTTCGTTCTGCGTCTCGTTTCGATATGTGGAAACGTTTATAGGTTTTAAGTGGGAACACCGCCAGTTTCCTCTGCTGTACGTAAAAGACAAAATTGTAGAATGCGTTTATTTAGTCATTTTCAAGGTTTAAAGGGCCTGTCCCACTAAATTGTAAATTATCTGTTATCTAACGTGTAAAATATGTGATGGAAATATCGGATTTTGTTTCCTTATGTGACAGTGACATCATTTTTGAGCTACCCTCTATCAGCCAGTTGTGGGACAGGCCCTTAGTGTTGTATTGTGTTGTTGCAGTTTGAGCGAGCGCGTGCTGGCGGCGGTGCCCCCGCTGAGCAAGGAGGAGCGGCGGCGCGCGTTCGCGGAGGCGGCGGCGGCGGCGGAGGAGGCGCGCCGCGCTCCCCCCGCACCCGCACCCCCATCAGCACAGCCCGCCTGGCCATACTGGACGCAGCATGACGCATTCCAACAGGTAACAACATACATAACAACTAATTAATAATAATAATAATAAAGCCTTTTATTCTGAAATGAAATTAAATATAGTGACTTATAGTATGTCCAGAGTGCCTCTTGGCATAGACCTCCTCCAAACTCTTCTACTGTTTTCTATCTCGCAACTCTTCTCCAATGTGGATCGGCAGTCATCCTCAAGTCGTCCTCCCATCTTATTAGCTGCCGTCCCCGACTCCTTTTTCCATCCCTCGGATATCATTTGGTTACCACCTTGCTCCATTTGTCTTTTGTCTTTTGCTATTATAAATATTAGTAGATAAGATTGTAATCTTGTCATGTACCAATGTAGTTTATGATTTTTCAAATTTCATATGTACACATATAATTTACCTGACGTTCTTACGGTAAAGGAAAACATCGTGATGCAACCTGCACATATAGGTAAAGAAATTCAAAAATATGTGTGAAGTCAACCCGCACTGGGCCAGCATGGGTGACTATGGTCTAGTCACCTTAACTTAGGGCAGACTCCGAGCACCTCAGTGGGGATAAATAGTTGGCTGGTTATGAAGATATAGTAACAAAAGCTTAGTATGAAGTTATTTTGTGTATAGATGTTCCAGCCCGGCATGCTGGGTCAGATAATGCCGGGGCTGGTGGGGGGCATGGTGCCCCAGGTGTCCCAAGTGCCCCAGGTGCCGCAGGAGACGCAGGCAGAGTGGTTGGCCCCTGGGAGTGACTTCCACTCGCAGCCAGCTTTTGTACCTTCTTTCCCCGGAGCACAGTTCTGTATGCCACAGCATAAGTAAGGAAACATTATTTTAATTATGTATTCGACTGATGTTTTTAAACAAATCACTTCCAAATTTTTTACTTTTAAACTAACAAAATAAATCGCATGTTATGTTTTGAAAAAATAAATCCTTGTTTTGGTATAATTGAATACTTAATGATACTTTTCATTAATGTAAATAATTAATATTTTCAATAATTTACAGTATGATGGGCTTCGGTATGGGAGGGTTCATGTTTGGGCAACAAATACCGCAGTCGTTCCCCACGCGGCCCGGCCAAGTGCCCACGCAGTCGATGCCCACGATGCCCACGATGCCCACGCAGCCGGGCATGGCTCAGCCCACGTTGCCCAACATGCAGTCGCAGTTGCCCACGCTGCAGATGCAAGCGCTAAGAAATTCTCAATCCAACCAAGCAGTGCAAAATGCTAACCAGGTAATAGACTAAATTGTTTGTTGTTTTGTTAAATTAAGAGCCTTACTATAAACTTAGTGATTTAAACATTTTCTATCTTAAAACATAAATTAACACACATTATTATTTGAAAGTTTCCTATATACGATCTTGAACAATAAACTAAAAGATAAATCGTATATGAATCAGGGATAACAGTTAAAAGATCAAAACACGTGTTTAACTAAACTGTCTATGTTTACTGTGATAATACAGACAGTTAATTATATGCTGATATTTGTAAATTTTAAGACTTTGTTGTGTCTGGCTTTATATTCTACTTAGAAAAATATTTTTTGTATAATAATCGATACATTCGACAAGGAGCGTCGGTGGTGCAGGAGTTAATTTATGACTTTTATCAGCAGATCTTGAGTTCAAATCCCACTATTTTTTTTAAATTAATTTATCAAACATCTATACAAAGAAAAAACAATAAGTACCCCTTCAGGCATGCAATATAATGAGTACAAATTTAGCGAAACAAACACTTAGAAATATCAACATAATGCACCTTAAACATTTCATATTTAAACTTTGTTATTTTTAACAAGCTCAATCTTAATTATTATCCTTGGTCGAGGGTTACCTTAGTATTAATGCTTAGAGTTAAAGATCGTGAACCTTTTAGGATTCCATAAATTCGGAGGACTGCATTCTATGGAAGGCATTGGGGAAGGCGTAGGCCTTAGGCGTAGGCGGACGTAGGCCCAGCAGTGGGCAGACAAAGGCTGATGATGATAATGATGATGATAATGATGATGATGGTGATGATGATGATGATGATGATGATGATGATGATGATGATGATGATGATGATGATGATGATGATGATATGCATTTATCGTTCTTACAATAAAGTAGTTTTAACCCGCAGTAATCCAGCATTGATTATAACCTAGTTGTTACTGACTTGGGTAGGTTCCGTAGTTTATGACAAGGGAAATGTTTATACGTAGTGTTGTGACAGATGGCGGGTGCACAAGCACAAGGAGGTGAGAAGGAGGTAGTATTGCCTTCTTTGTGGCGCAGCGCGAGGGATGTGCGCGGCCGCACTTACTACTACCACGTTAAGTTGCGACGACCGCAGTGGTTGCCGCCCCCTCCGGACCCTGGTAAGTACTATGCGACGACAATAATATGATGTTTAAACATTTTTAATAAAAAAATTAGTAGTTTTTGGTAAATTTACTAATGTTTCCTTCAACCAATCGTACTAAGCTATGGGGCTTATAGTTCACGATAATAGGCGAAAGGCGGGATTCGAACCCTCGACCGCAAGATCGGTATTGACGCTAATACATTGTTATAGGTCAAAAGAAAAAATCATGTTCAATAAAAATAATGTATAATGTGTTTATATGACAAACCATATGTCCCTGTTTAAAAATTTTATTAATCATACTAATATTATAAATGCGAAAGTTTAGATGGATAGATGGATGTTTGTTAGAGCTTGTAGCCTAAACGACTGAATGGATTTCGGTGAAATTTGACATAGATGTAGAGGATAGTCTGGAAGAACACATAAGCTACTAGCATTTGTTTTTTTTAATTCCGCGCGGACGGGGTCGCGGGCAAAAGCTAGTTTTCAAATTATTATAGAAACACGTTATTGTGAAATAGCAACTAAAAAATCCGACAACTCAATCTGACTTTTCTCTTTTCCCTATTAAATTCTTTTTTATAACTGCTTACCTAAAATATGCAAAAACTCCTTGAATATTATGAATAGTTTATTGAAAATACATGAATTAATGAGATGTTTGTTCAGCAATCGTTTTTATAGTTAACTTTCTTAGAACTTTTTATATAAATAAAAAATTATGATTTATCGATTTATCGGTTTATTGTATAATATCTCGTATAATGTTTTTATAGAGGAGAGTTCGTCGGAGGAGGAGGTGGAGGCGATGAGCGCGCTGGACGCGGCCGTGGTGCGCAGACAGGTGAAGGGAAAACTGGTAGAGGGAGTTAATGGCATTTATGAAGGTAAAAACAATTTTACTTATGTTCTATACATATAATAAAATTGTAGTGTCTGTTTGTAATATCAAAAGAAAAAATCCAGCTGACAACATCGAGGTTGCCATGGTAACGGTAATTGTTATCCAATGTCAAAGGCCTTTGTTGTCATTTGTACATTTGAATTTTGATTTGATATTTGATACACAAAGAAACAAGGCACGGAGTCTGAAGCGAAAGGTTGTTTTAACATATATATCTATACTCTATCTATACTATTATAATAAAGCGTAAACACATTTCTTTGTTGCCTAAGATGTCAGCAATTACAACACATTTTTGAATAATTCTATTCTTTAATAAAAAGCCCTACACTTACGTCACGCTTTAGGCTATATATTTTCACGCCATTAAACTTAGAGGGTAAATATTTTGGATAAAAACCCTAATTTGGGAAAGAGACTATAAGTTGCTGCCAACATCAAGGAAACAAGATTACTAAGGTGTGTCATGTCATGTCAGTTTGACATTGGCAAATGTAAACAATAAAATAAAGTTTTTACAGTTGCATGCGGATAAAACCGCACGGGAACAGCTAGTAATAAGATAAAATTGTTTATTTAAAAGGGATACACTTTAAACTTTAGGTTGTTACGACTTTGTTTTCATACTTTATCTATAACAATCTGAAAAACAGTTCATGAACAATAACAAACGATTAAATTCTATTATTTACGCGTTTATTGATGTTGGAAGTGATCGTACTCGAGCAAAACAAGCGCGTAAGGGCATTCCAGTTCTTGCTACAGTACACAACTAGCTTGAACAAGCTCGCCCAACACGGTGACCATATTGTGGAAAAATGCGTACATTGAATTTTGTCCCCTATTCAAATATGTATCCAGTGTTCCAGAACTTTAAGAATGGATTCCATTCCACACCAGAATGGTCTTTTTTTGGTAATTTCTTTCATCTCCTCAGATTAAGGAAGTTTTCCTTAAAGAGGAGAAAATGACATAGAAATTGTCTACACTCGTTACATCCATTTATATACGACAACTAACTTTTGCCTGTGACTATTCCGCACAGAATAAGAAAAAATCAAAAGAATGTGTTTTTTCCAGATTATGTCATACATTTATGACTTACATGGGGATCAGTTAAGCAATTCTGGAGATATCTAACAAACATCCATCCATCCATCTAAACTTTCACGTTTATGATATTAGTAAGATGATGGTGTGTCCCTTCACAACGTTAACCCACAATTAGATATCTGTATTTGCACTTTAAAATCCTATTAACTTTTGCCCTGCTTTAAAATCCGGGTTAAAATTTTAAACTCATGGAATGCCTATGCAAGTCAAGATAAACACTTTCGAGAAGCTGTTTGAATAAAAGTAAATGCGCGGGAAAACAGCTGTCATTTGTGTATCGTCGACGCGCGAAGACGGTTGCT
>NW_013525213.1:1986682-1999153 GCF_000836215.1 Papilio polytes
ATTTTATCAAAGGCATACGACTATCGGTCGTTCGTTCAGTGAAAGAATCTGGATATTATCAGAATTGTTTTTGTGTAGTTGCTAAGTGCTTTCTGTGTAGAAAAATCGAGAATATCGTGATAGGTGAGTGCTTTTGTCTATCCCGCTTACTTTTTTTTAAATAATACTAACGTTATATAATTTTTGACTAAATATTTAGAATTCTAGCTTAATGGGTGTTTGTCAATTGTTTAAAAAAACTAAAAATCCTATCAACAAAATATTTAATTTATATTTTCCCTTTTTTTTGCAAACAATAATGTTTTTTTTTTGTTTTTTACGTTTAATTTAAAATTATACGCTAAATAGTTATTTCAAAACAGTTCTTTTTAAAAAGAAAAAAACTACAAAAAAGGGTAATTTTTATATTAAATCTATCTAAATTGAAACAAAGACGAGTCCTACCTCAAGGATAATAATCTCGTGAAATTAATTTACGTTCTATAACATAATCAATTATACGTCAAGATTGCATGTTATAATACTTGACTATAGACAAACGGACTAAGCAACCGCCGTTGTACCTCACCACATCCATATCTATACTTCTATACTATTATAATAAAGCGTAAACACACACTTCTTTGTTGCCTAAGATGTCAGCAATCACATTATATTTTCGAATAATTCTTTTTTTTATAAAAAGCTTTACACTTACGCCACGCTTTAGGCTATACATTTTCACGACATTAAACTTAGGGGGTAAATGTTTTGGATAAAACCCTGATATGGGAAAGAGACCATTGCTGCCGTCATCAAGAAAGCGAGATTGCTAAGGTTTGTTATGTTTTTTCATGTCGACATTTGCAATTGTGAATTTGGCAAATGTAAATAATGAAATGAAATTTCATAATTTCATGCGGATGAAGTCGCACGGGAACAGCTAGTAGGTGATAAAGTCGTAGAGAGACAAAGACCATTGGCTGCGCCGGTGTAAACTGGTTTTTCGCAGTATCTCCGCGGCTACATCATTTGGCCAGTGGTTATGCGCACATATACTGTACTTGTAGTAGTTAGAAGCTTTCTCTCTACGTGTTTTATCTACTCGTGTGGTACTAAATCAATTCTGCCAATATACGCGCGGGGGGAGGTGATAACCACATATCATGATGATAAATCAGTCTTTACGAACAAAGATTAAAAAATTTAAAAACTCAAATAGAGCACATAAGAGAGCAATTTATTTTTAAGGTGCGTAATACATGTCCTGTCATTTAAAGTCAAGAGTCTGAGCCAGATTCCGATGAACGCATCTATAAGTTTATGATAACTGAACTACTTTTGAATTTTTTGCGTCATCCATTGTAAAGCCACGAATAGTATATATGTAAATATAAAAATGCAAAAAAACAATTTTATTTTTTATAAAATGTTGCTCGCGATTTCTTTTAATTGTGAAGCATTTTTGTAAACCGTCCAATAGTTTTTGTTTTTATTAATTACATGAAACATCGTAAATCTTCTTTTATCTATACTATTATAATAAAGCGTAAACACACACTTCTTTGTTGCCTAAGATGTCAGCAATTACAACATTTTTTTGAATAATTCTTTTTTTAATATAAAACCCTACACTTCCGTCACGCTTTAGGTTATATATTTTCACGCCGTTAAACTTAGGGGTAAATATTTTGTATAAAAACCCTAATGTGGGAAAGAGACCATAAGTTGCTGCCAACATCAAAAAAACAAGATTGCTAAGGTTTGTCATGTCATGTCATTTTGACATTTGCTATTGATAATTTGACAAATGTAAAGAATAAAATAAAATTTTCATAATTTCATGTGGATGAAACCGCACGGGAACAGCTAGTATTAATATAAAAATTGGAGACCTGAGGCGTCATCAGAATCATCATCACCAGCTATACGTCCTCAACGAGGGGCTTGGGGCCCTAAGTAAGGGTGACTAGGCCATAGTCAACCACGCTGGCCCACTGCGGGTTGGTTGCGTCATAATACATTTTATTTATTCACAATGCTTCAATAATGCATAAATAACAAACATTCATATTTATTTATAGAAATAGGAAAAACTAGTTACGGATAATGAACTATGCAATGCAAAACTTTTACTGATTATATAAACAGTATACCTTCAACAATAAACAAGTAAATAGTTATCTAATACACAATAGAATACTCATAGCTTATTGAAACAATAAAATATGACGTAATCAGAGTTTTTACTATAAAAAATCTATCACTTAAAATAGCAGAGGTAAATATGGGAAAGGGTTAGAAACTAAAGTAGATAATGATTTGTTTTTAGTTTTTGAAAAAACAATTGACAAGCTCGCTATAACGTCCAATAAAAAATAAAAATAGGACAACCAAAAAACAAAACAAACAGAAAACATAAAGACGAATCTCTCTCTTTTTGAAGTAGTTTCAATTTTAGGCGAGTTTAAATAGAAAACAATTGTCTCATATTTTTTATGATGAACCAAAGGATCTACGTTTGTTAAGTAATGTTATTCTAATTAACGAAGGTCAATTAAGTATGTCAACTTTCATTGATTAAGTAAGTAGTTGATAGAACAAGTGTGTCAAGTTAGTTTTGACGATTAGGTTATGTATATTTAAAAAATGACCTCGGATTTACACGAAATTATCTTTAAAAAATGTGTTTGACGAACATCGTACAATAGTCATATTGCCTATTAGCTGTTGCTCTCGACTTCGTGCGCGTTAAATTGGAAGAACAGTAAAAACACTATCTTTATCTTCCTCCTTATAATACTCCCGTATGGACAGCGCAACAGGATTGATGAGTTAAAAATCAAACAAAAAAATGAGACCCACCTGCAAGCACTATCTTTCGGATAAAAAAAGAATTATCAAAATCAGTACTAGCGGCGGAGTTATGGTGTAACACACATAAAAAAATACGAATTGAGTACCTCCTTCTTTTGGGAAGTCGGTCAAAAAACATAGTCTATGTTACTCTGTTATAACATAGTTTTTGGTGCAGGAATTTTTGAAATTGTCGTGGTAGTTTAGAAGTATTTCAATATATACAAAAATACAATTATTCCTCTTTATATTTGTGTAAATTGTGATTATCAATTTAGTTTTTTTAAAGTCAATCTTATTTGTGTCAACAGTGAAAGTTTTCTAAAAATTATATAGAAAAATAAGAGAGTTTCTTAGAAAAAAACAATCGATGTCAATATGCCAATGTACCTTTAGTATTTGTTATTTACTTTACAAAAATTTAATAAACGCTTCCTAGAACTATAAAAAGGCTTAATAAGGAATAAGCCCATAACTGTACTGAGAATTCAATGGTTGCAAAGATCGAGTGACTGTTTTCTAGGGTGACCAGGATTACAGATTTTTATATCTGTCTATATACATATAATAAAGTTGAAGTGTCAATATGTAACATCGAGAGAAATAGTCAGATTATGCGAAGAATACATTGTATATTTGCAATACTGATATAAAATAGTGTTTACAAATTTCTGTCTGTCTGTCCGCAAGCCGCGTTTGTTCCGGGTTATCTCCGAAACGGCAGGTTTGATTTTGACGGGACTTTAACTGGAGGGTAGATAACATGGACTGGCATATAGTTAGGTACTTTTTTAATTCGGCGCTGTCAAAATGGTAAATGAGAGTCTAGAACCGGTCGATTCAATCCGAAAAATGATACCAATTTGGTTACCTGATGTGACTCAACCATTCAGTATATATAGAGTAATCAAAATAAATACAATATAACTTACATACTGTTAAGTATAAGTATAATAAAATACTTGAATAGTATTTATTAAACTGCAGTCTGTATTTTGACTGACATTTCAAAACAGGAAATTCAAGTAAACGCATTGTCACCCTTTTATGTTGCAACTTGCATTTAATAGCGGATGTTATGTTGGAGTCTTAAGTTATACTTAACCACTAACATTTTTATATCCAAGCAGTTCTTTTGCTTAACATTTTTTTATTAAATGTTTCAGTTGTACTATTTATTATCATTGTTCAAAGACATAGAACATGTTGTTTTTGTTTTACTCTTAAGTAAACTGTCAGTGACCTATAAAAATGGACAGGCTATTGACCAAGACATTTTGACAATTTTGGCGCTGACGGTGAAGTTAGTAGTAGCGAGGACCCTACTTAATATTTGAGATAGAATGAAATGTCAGGAACTTTAAATCTTGTTTAACAAACAAATCAAAAGCTGTCATCAAGCAATAACCTATCCATTTATAGAGATCAATGATTGGTGTCTGTTAACTATTATCTATAATAATATAGTTTTAGGACAACAATTTATTATCATTTCTATAATAATACTTATTATGTTCCGAGTAACAGAAACGCTTGTGAGAGGCTTGTGTCACAGACTGTGTTTGACGACAGAGAAGCTTTCAACATAAGGGCAGAGGTTAAAAAACAATGATAAGTAGAGTAATCTGTGGACAGTAGTATACGCGTCATATGTTATGTTTAATGCAACTTGTTTTATAAATAAGCTTCATGACGTATTGAAATATGAATTACTCGTATTTGGTACACAAAGATACGTCGAGTGTAATCTTTTGACCTAATATTTCGTATGCTTAGTAACAATTTATCTTTATTTACGATCTTTACTCTATAAGATGTAATATTTCTAATTTATTGCATTTAACCACTAATAGTACCAATTATAGCTTAACTAGTTATTACCCGCGACTACGTGCGGAATAAAGAACAAAACTGTGTTTTATATGTGTGCAAAATATCGAGATTCGTTGACCCCTTCTTGAGATTCCTTTTAAGATCCATTTTCATATTTATAATTCGTAAGTAAGTAAGCATGGGCGGATCCAGCTTTGGCGCCATAGGGGGGGGGGGTCACATAGTCGTGGTCATAGCTTAACAAAATATGGAAATATATTTTGTCAAGCTCTTGACCAACCAGTTCAGGGGGGGGGTCATAACCTCCATGAACCCCCCCTGGATCCGCCGTTGTAAGTGTAACTAAATAATCAAACATTTGGAAGACGTGTTAGGATAAAATCTTTCTCACGACGCCGTCTATCCCTTTATGTTTTCAACTTGATGTTATTATAAAAGAATTGCGAGGTTGACAATGAATCTTATTGGATAATACCGGATGAAGAAACGTTTATCTAATGCAGTTGAGACGTTTTATGATCTGCAAATTGACGCATTGAAGTGTCATTTAAAAAGTCGCCGCGAATGTCTGGCCGTGGTAACAGTCTACTACTGCTCTGATTTCCAGGACGGCTTCTTTTCTATCTATACTATTATAATAAAGCGTAAACACACACTTCTTTGTTGCCTAAGATGTCAGCAATCACAGCATATTTTTGAATAGTTCTTTTTTTAATAATAAGCCCTATACTTACGTCACGCTTTAGGCTATATATTGTCACGCCATTAAACTTAGGGGTTAAATATTTTAGATAAAAATCCTAAGGTGGGAAAGAGGCCAAAAGTTGCTGCCAACATCAAGGAAGCAATTGTCATTTGTGCATTTGAATTTTGACATTTCATGCGGATGAAGCCGCACTAGAACAGCTAGTTTACTATAACTAAAGAGTGTTTTGTTAGAGTTATACTCAGAACTATGGTCCTCTTCTATCAGGTGACCTAAACTGTGACCCGTTCGCTACTCTTATGCTGGTACTGGCCACAATACGCCATCTTGTTCTACTTTTTTTC
Source organism: Papilio polytes (assembly GCF_000836215.1). Taxonomy (NCBI): domain Eukaryota; kingdom Metazoa; phylum Arthropoda; class Insecta; order Lepidoptera; family Papilionidae; genus Papilio; species Papilio polytes. The sequence continues at coordinate 1,992,401 of NW_013525213.1, forward strand.
TGGTATAAGTGGGGAAATCTTCGAAAGATACCCTGCTTTTCGGGAGAATGACGGATATGTGAAATTTTACTCTCTAAAACCATGTACTCATTGTGTTACGACCCAGGGAAAGCGGAACACCCCTCGCACCTTTGCAAACTATTACAACCCAGGACCTCACCCTTTTGCTGTCTTCCCGGAATCTTGTTCTATCCTGGACTGTGTTTGATTTTGGGCCATATCAGATAGTTTTTTTTTATTGTTTCCAATATGTTAGTTAATTATTGGTAATGTAACTGGTAGGTAATAAGAAAAAAGTATTAAAAGCGTTCCATTAAATTTTTAAACCGGCCGTTGCCCTGAAGATTTTACGTTCTAAGTTCTTAAGTTCTTTAGTGATTGTTGTTTTTTAGACAAAGAAAAATTTACTACGCCTCAGAATTATCGAGTCCAAAAATTATCTAATCATTTGATTGGTCATGTGTTTTGATATTTCAGGTGAACGGAAATAATAGAAATTTCTCTACAAATCTCATTATATAAATTGTTTACGGCGATGACATTACCTTAACGTCTGTTAAACAATATCTTGTTATCCATAGAACACGCGTACATCTTTGACTAAACTATCGCAAAACTGTTTAGTCTTGCATTGATTCCTATTAGCTTTCCTCTTTACAATATTAGTATATTTAGATAATAATGGTAAATGTTTTCTGTTTCCAGATATGGAGGTGGAAAGCGCCAACTGCAAGGTCCGCGTCTCCCAGTGCGACGACATCGACATGCTAGCTGTCGAACGACCCTTGAAGATTGACTTGTAAGTCACACGCTATCATAACATATAAGAAATCGTTATTTATAACATAACTAGCTTTCGCTCGCGACTCCGTCTGCATGGAATTAAAAAAACAAATATGAGGTTATATGTTCTTCCAGATTATTCTCTACATCTATGGCAAATTTCATCGATATGCGTTCAACAGTTTAGGCTACAAACTCTGACAATCCATCCGAATTTTTGCATTTAATATCAGTGAGGTTTACACAAAACTATTTGCTAATTAAATAATTAAGACTCAAATGAAATAGTATAAAAGGTTAACATTCTCGGAGAGTTTTAGAAATAATTTAGTGAGGTTTAAGTTTTTTTTTTAAATTTCACCTCTGATAGTTTCACTAGCACATATTAAGTTAATACGTAGATATTCTCGAAGTAAAGTAGAACAAACCAACTTGATCTTCAAAGCGTAGTTTCAGCATGTTATAAAATGTGTTTTTGTATACAGAGAGATAAACGGCTTGGAAATGTTAGTCCAAGAACTGCACAAAGTGTTCGCGAGGGACCACGTGAATGTTCAAGATGTGCAAAAATTGATGTCGGCTTACAAATCCCAGCCCAAGGATTGGAAGAAATACGCAAAATTTGATAGATTCCGGTAAGTGTAATTTTAACCTTTGGATTTAAGGTAACAGTGGTAGAGCCCGCTTTAACATCTTTGCACGAATGGGTTTAGTCCCACGGTGTAATACCACCACCACACAGAAGCCTGTCTTCGTGAAGTGGGGTAACTCCGCGTACAGTTTGATAAGTGTGGCGCCGGATGCCCAATTTTAGTCCCTTTCTCGGTCCACCCTTTTCTTATAAGGAAAGGATTGGATGGGAAACGGGAGGAGACGCATAGGATGGGCTTTATATGCGTCTCCTCATCTGTCGATTAAGTGTGGGCAATGGTCGCTTCGCCTTTTTTTGTGGATTTAGGTGGTCGTTTGCTCGTTTGCCATAATATAAAAAAGCTATAATTTGATATGCTCAGGCATGTTTGACTAAACTATAGTCTTGCTTTGATTTCTATGAGCTTATGGAGGTCTACTCGATGTTTAGTTGTACAACTAAACAGTTGAGTTACAAAACAATCGACAATCGCAAACAGTTGTGCGATTTTTAGTCAAAGCCTCGCTTTTAGTTTGAAAATACTCCTCGTATTTGCATTTATATCTCTTTGTTCAATATCTGAGTGTTTTTAGGCATTTTTTCTTTTCACTAAAGTGACGTTGCTTCTTTGTTTCTTTCAAATCACATGTAAATCAATATTGAAAATTTTCCGTTATATATTTTTATAATATTTACTTGTTAATTTTAAGTAATCACGATATTTATTTTAGTAAAGTATTGTTAATATGTTTTCTGGAAGTATGTTAAATGTAATACAAATATAAAATGCGGTGAAAAAAATTTATGGATATTTTTCTCAAATCTCGGTGGATATTTTTTTAAATCTTGCAACTTCTTTAGAAAAAGAAATGGTACCTCTGAATTCTATAATAGCTGCACTTAATTATTAAGTGATCACTAAGGAGAACACTTAGTATCTATACTATTATAATAAAGCGTAAACACACACTTCATTGTTGCCTAAGATCTCAGCAATTACAGCATATTTTTGAATAATTCCCTTTTTTAATAAAAAGCCCTACACTAACGTCACGCTTTAGCCCATATTTTCACGCCATTAAACTTAGGGGGTAAATATTTTGGATAAAAACCCTAATGTGGGAAAGAGACCGTAAGTTGCTGCCAGCATCAAGGAAGCAAGATTGCCATAGTAAGGTAATTGGTATTTTGTCATTTGCAATTGAGAATTTGACAAATGCAAACAATGAATTTATAATTTCATGCGGATGAAGCCGCACGCGAACAGCTAGTATTCAATATGAGATATTAAGAAACTGTTTAATTAACCCCTTACAGGTCGTTGATTAAGAAATTCCTAGGGCATGTCCCACCAAATTGTTAATTATATGATAACTAACGTGTAAAATACGTGATGGAAATTTCAGATTTTGTTCCCTTATCTGACAGTGACGTGATTTTTAAGCTACCTGAGCCTCTATCAGCCAGTGGTGAGACTGGCCATTAATATTTCATTACATATTTACTAGTTCAGAAGACAGTCCCAATGTTTTTGTACAAAATTGTTTTGGACTAATACAGAATTTTTACTATTTTTTAATTTTTATATTTCAGGTATACTAGGAATTTAGTCGACGCTGGAAATGGTGCTTTTAATATAATGGTCCTGTGTTGGGGTCCAGGCCATGCTTCTGCCATACACGATCATGCAGACTCACATTGCTTTATGAAAATTCTAAGCGGCAGTTTGGAGGAAGTAAGGTATGTTACATGAAAAATATTCAACAAAAAAAGTCCTTAGTTTTAGTTTTTAAGAAAATAGATGGCGTTGTTTTCAAAATTTTACAAAATCGTTTACTTGCATCGATTTCGAGTTCGCGTAAAATTAAAAAAAAACAAATGCAAGTAGCCTATCTGTTATTCCAGACTATTCTTTACATTTATACCAAATTTCATCAAAATATGATGACTTTTTTATATTGTCATCTAAAAAGCCTTTGTTTTCTTAATTTAAAATTATCCCCTTTTCAGATACGAGTGGCCCAACAATGTCGAACCGGAGGTATTAAAAAAATTAAAAACAAAGAATTCATGTTGTTCTGGCAACGAAAATGCGACAGAGGATCGGACGAGCAATTTAATTAACAACTGTCAGAATGACACTTGTCCTAATTTCCGCGGGAAAAGTGACAGCTCGGAACATTGCGAACAAGATGGCGACCACGATTATGACGCTAACAAAATGGAGGAAATAGGAAGAACGGCGTTAGAAGTTAACGATGTCTGTTATATTAATGGTAATTAAATATTTTATTTATATATCTATACTAATATAAAGAGGAAGGATTTGTTTTTTTTGCATGTATTGAAAAAACTCAAAAACTACTAGACCGATTTTAAGATTTTTTAATTTCATACGAGCGAAGTTGCAAGCCATAATATTATAAAGAGGAAAGATTTGTATTTTTGCATGTATTGATGTAACTCTAAAACTACTTTGCAGATTTCAAAAAATCTTTTACCATTAAAAAGCTACGTTGTCATTGAGTAACATAGACTATAAACTTATTATTTTATTATTTATCGTAGACGAATTTGCGAACAACAGCAGTGGCAATTTATAAGAAACAAAATAGCGTCAAAAAATCTTAATGTAAAAAACCTTTTATTGATTTTTTTCATGCTTGTTACATAAAAAATCATCAGTCATTGAACTTGCTGTGATTTTTTTCGTCTGGGTTCACATTCTGCTTATTGAGTTCAAGATAAGAAGATACTCATGTTAAAGGGTATCTTTTGTAGATCAGGCTCATTAATATAAAAAAAGTCATTTTATGGACACTCTAAATTCGATAGTGTCCAGTGTGATGAAATATTTAAAAAAATCTACTGAACTAGTTTAGAAATACGTGAGATTTTGTTTTTATTGTGTTGGTAACATATATTTTTTCGCTACAAAAAACTCCGTCGATTTAAGGGTTAACTGCAAATAGATTAAAAAATATACAGAAGCATAGTTGAGACATTTTTCACATAATTTTCGAACGCTAGCTAGTAATAGATGTACAAAACAGTCAATATTGTATTTTAATGTTTAAATACTCACATTTAGTGATACTGTTTAGTTTTTTTTGTAACAAAAGATGGAGCTTATAGTAATTTTGTATATTTTACTACATGTAAATACAATGGCATGAGGTGGTACTAAACTTGACAACATAGTACCTTTCAAAGAAGTTACCGGTGAAAAAAATGTTGTTCACTATGTCTAGTCTTTATAAGTGGAGAATTGCCTTTCCTCTTAAGAAAAGAGATATCTTTTCTAAAGAGGAAAGGATGGGAAGGAAAAGTGGTTTACATGGAGGAGACGCATGGAAAGGGGAAATATCTTTTTTATGTGCGTCTCCGCCTATATAGATTATTAAAATTAAATATCTCTGATAAATTGTCCTAATTACTATATAAATTTGGTTCATTTTTAATTGCAGATGCATTAGGGTTGCATCGTATGGAAAATCCTTCATACGTAGACGGTGCTGTGTCTCTACACCTGTACTGTCCACCCTTCGATAGTTGCAGGATGTTCGACGCGAGGACAGGGAAACCTACAGATATAAAAGTGACCTTCTGGTCTATGTATGGAAAGAAAATTAAACGAGTAAGAATGATACTTCATACCTAATACTAATTAACAAACAGCGAAAAAAAATTTTTTTTTTCATAACTTGCCCAGTTTTGGTTAGGAAAAAGGGACAAAGGTAATTGTCTATATTTTCTTTCGTTGTTTGGTAACTAGTTTTGAAATGGGATTTTTTTTTCCACTTTCGTAGACGTTTGAGTATATTTTTTGTTTTCAGAACCAGCTATTTCTATTATAAGTCCTTTTTTTAATACCGTTCTACTATTTTTTTCGGTATATATTTTTCCTTACTCTATTAAGAATGTAAAATCCATTATTAATTTGTCTTTTCCCTTCCCAATAGAGACCAGGAAAGATTTAAAATAGGAAAAAAATTTTTTTTCTTTTGATCTATGTTAAATTTTTTAAGCTTTTTTTTATTTTTTTACTTTTTCGTTACAGGTAATCGAAGCCAATGATGTTGTAGATAGTCAAGAATAGTTTTTTTATAGTCGTATGTAATTTTTTTTATCAATTTTTATTAAGTTCGATACCGGTGGAAAAATATATCCATTGAACCCTATAGGAGTAAATGACCAAATTAAAAGACTTAAATCGTAATATAATTATTTAAGAGGTTTATGGTAATTATTATTAGATTTTGTTTGTAGTTAAAAATTTTTTTCATAGTATTTGAAGTAGGCAATACTTTTTGTATTAATTACATTGTATTGTTAGATATTTTGTAACACAACTTTTAGTAGAAAAAATGTAACATGTATTTTTTTACATTATAAATGATATTTTTAAAAATTTGTAATAGTATTAAGCAATAATTAAAAAAATGTATGAACTTTGAAGTTATGAAACACTGTATTTTAAGTAAAATATTTTTGAAATATAGTTACAAAACAGTTAAAAACAAAGGTAAAAAAAAAACGTTTACTATTTGGTAATATATTTATTTTAACTAATTAATAGTATTTTTTTTCTATTTTTTGTTATAAGTGTATTTAATAAATATAACCTTTAAACAAAAATATTTTTTTTATTATTATTAACCTGTTCTATATTTTGTAGAAATAACTTTTAAGAAAAAGTAACATTATGAAACCAAATATTGTAGACTTTTTTGTTTGCGGGCGCAAACCTTTAAATAGTGAATCAATGCGAGACTAAACAATTATGCGATAATTTAGTTCCACGTGTGCACACGCTCGTATATGGTAGGTAGAAAAACAGGTTTTTCAATTTAAAAATACCGAGGTAGAATTTATTTACAATAAAATATATACAAACTATCTAATACTGTACACTAACGACTCTTGTCGTCGAAAGAAATGTATTGATTGCAGATTATTTTTTATTCACATATACATAATATGTCCTTAAACGCTAACAATGCCATCTAGATACTTCTTAATTAAACTAGACTTAGCTTTACTCCAAGGCAGGAATATTTTAATGCCATCGTCCTCGACCGTGGACTGTATCTCGCGTCTGACACAAGATACGTTGCAATTAAAGTCGCACGTATATGTTTGTGGGTTAAACTGTAGTCCTTCGGAGCAAACTCCTAACACAGCTTTTGAGCCGTTGCATACCCAGAATTTGTCACAATCTGTCTCGTGTGGCCACGGAAGAATGTTGCAACCTGTTTCACATTTGTTTAAGACTGGATTAGGGTTTGGTGAACTTTCACCGTCACCTTCTCCTCCACCGCCTCCGCCACCACCTCCTC
>NW_013525213.1:2000575-2007698 GCF_000836215.1 Papilio polytes
ATGTTTTATTTTGTTATTTTTTTAAGAAAATCATGTGAAATGTATTATATATAAAAATAAGAGAATAAAGATATGAAGAAATAATAATAATTTAAAATAAGGTACACTTAGTGCTAACACTTGATTAATGTAAAGTAAATAGTTTAAACTACTCATATTTGGCTAAAGATATTGAAACTTACATTAATTCGTAATTAAGATTTACCTGGGCGACAGGATTAAAATGTGTTCCTGGGGCACAGTTTCTCTCTATTTTCTCTCCGTGCACACAGTAATAGAATTTGGTGCAGTCGTCGTGGGGTAACAGCTGGTGTATGTCGAAGTCCGCGGGACAGCTGTTTGGTAACAGATTACCTCCACCTCCGCTAGGAATGCAGCCAGCGTCTTCGGGCCAGTCGCATACCTGTAATTTTAAAAAGATTACGGTTTACTACTTGATGAGATCGTCTACATGTCTAAGAGTTTTAAATTTCGAAATACCGATTCCTTATGTTTATGATGTAGGCTAGATTCATGACAATATTAGAAATCTATTGGCTAAGCTATTATTGTAACTTCATGTTTAGAGCGCGCGCACTTTTGACTAAACTCTCGCACAACTGTTTAGTGTCGCTTTGATACCTATATGCTTATATGGTGCGCTCACTACTCGATTCTTGGTCGTGCGACTGAACAGTTGAATTCTCTGCAAAACAACAGTTGTGCGGTAGTTTAGTCAAAGGTGTGCGCTCTTAATATAATCATAATTACCTGTAAGATGGGGTTAAAATGTGTATCAGGTGGACATTCACGCTCTACTTTCTCGCCATATACGCAATAGTAGAATTTGCTACAATTATTCTCATGTGGAAGAAGTTGATGAATGTCGAAATCGGCCGGACAACCGTTCGGTAGGATGTCACCTCCTCCGCCTCCGCCGCCTCCTCCACCTCCGTTATTAACGCATTCTGAATCCCAAGGGAAAACGCAAACCTGAAAATACAGAACAAATGTTTTAAATTAATCAAATAAACAAAATTAATCAAATAAGTACGGGCACACCTTTGACAACTGTCAACTATCGCACAACTGTTGTGCGATTGTCGATTGTTTCGCAAAAAATTCAATTGTTTAGTCGCACAACTAAAAAGAGAGTAGTGTGCACCAACATTTAAGCTCTCAGGAATCAAAGCGAGACTAAACAGTTATGTAATAGTTTAAGTAAAGGTGTGCGCGCTCTAAGGAAAACAAATTGGTTGCACCTAAATTATTTTAGGGTAATATAAAACCTAAGTCACCTCCTCCTTCTAGGATTTATATAATTAATTACCAACACAATAATACTTAAGTCAAAAAAGTGTTACCAAAACTTATGTATCCACATAAAATCGATCCATTCGGTTGTAAAGAGTCATATCTTAAAAATATTAAAATTTTATTAAATCATCGATTACGTTCGTTAGATAAAAATAGTAAAAAAAATCAAATTTTTCCTTCTAACAGATTAATAGATAAAGTTCCACAAGTGTGAAAACTTTAATCCAGTTATCTTTCTTGGATTAGTATTAGAATGATAAAATTGTTTAGATACGTTAATCACCTTGTAGGGTTGAATTTCCTGATTGAAAAACTCAAACAATAAAATATCTTTACAATGACAAATGTCAGCCTTGGTTAGGGTTAGGCACGGTTACATGTTTAAATACACGCGTCGCGGACGTAAACTATAGCGAGCCGGTGGCCCCAGCCTACTGCGTTGGAGGAACCGAGGGGTTTAGTGTGTAGGCCCCTTTATGGGGAGATTCCCGCATAACTACCGCGGTCCCCCGGGCGAGGATTATGCATAAAGCATTCCCCTTGGACAAAAAAATGTTTAAAAACATGTTACTTATGTAAGTTTTATCATGAAATCTGACGAGGGTAGGTCATTACTGATATGGTTCTACCTAAAAGGACAACTATATGGTTCTACCTAAAAGGACAACTAGTAAATGTAACATTAAACGAACACTAACACCATGAGATTCTACTGAAATCATACTAACTAGTGTTTGTTAGATTTTGTAGCCTAAACAGCTGAACGTATTTCGATGAAATTTGGTACAAATGTAGAGGATAGTCTGAAAGAACGCATAGGCTACCCACTTCTATTTTTTGCTAGTTATGGAGTTTCGCAGACTACTCGATTTTTAGTTGTGCAATAAATAATTGGCTGCGAAACAATCGACAACCGTACAACAGTTGTGTGCGATTGTCGAAAAGTGCACCCCTTCTAAGATGCAGTTAACAAAACTATTCCTGGCAATTTTTATATTTCGTCATCTTTTTAAAAATTGTATAACATTGACAAAGAATACCAACGCTACTGTTTCTCCGACTTATCAGTCTGAATTTAATCAGTTGGCTGTTAATTCTGGATTATTATTAATCCAGATTTAGTTAAGCTTATCTGATAATGTAAATATGAAAATACTTCCCAGATAATGTTTATCATGCAGCACCGGATGGGCAGTAACATAGAAATTTAACCTCAAAAAATGTAAAAAAGACACCCTAGAGATGTAAACAAACGTACAAGTAATAGATATACGATAACAATACTGCCATCCTACTTATTCTCTTCGAGAAAGACAAGGTCAAAATTTATCATCAGATTAAGAAGTTAGAAATGCTTTTAAACGGATAAAAAAAGGTTCAAACTATGATCGCAGTGTACATTCGCTTTCACTAAGCCCTGGGAGCTTATTAATGTCTTAGCAATCGACCAATAAATTGTAAATCATAATTCAAATGAGATTTTTATTTATCGAGATTCGTGCTCAGGCTGACATAGATGTTAGAGGAAGAGATACGTTGTGAGGATGTAAGACTTACTTGTTCTTTAAAACTGAAGTAGGTGCCAGCAGCGCACTGTCTCTGTACTTTTTGTCCGTGCACGCAGTAGTAAAATTTGTTGCACTCAGTCTCGTGCGGCAGCAATTTGTGAATGTCAAAATCGGCAGGACATCCGTTTTCTAATAGATCAGGCGTTGATGGTGTAGTTGAGGTAGTTGTAGTTGTTGGAGCTTGAGTCGTTGTTGTAGTTGTTGGCGCCGGCGTCGTTGTTGTTGTTGTTGTTGGTGCTGGCGTCGTTGTTGTTGTTGTAGTTGTTGGCGCCGGCGTCGTTGTTGTTGTGGTTGTTGGTGCTGGAGTCGTTGTTGTTGTTGTAGTTGTTGGCGCCGGCGTCGTTGTTGTTGTGGTTGTTGGTGCTGGCGTCGTCGTCGTTGTTGTTGTAGTTGTTGGGGCTGGGGTTGTTGTTGTTGTGGTTGTTGTTGTTGTGGTTGTTGGGGCTGGGGTCGTTGTGGTTGTTGTCGGTGCTTGAGTCGTTGTAGTTGTAGTTGGAGCTTGTGTCGTCGTCGTCGTTGTGGTTGGAGCTTCTGTTGTTGTTGTTGTTGTAGGCGCCTGAGTTGTTGTAGTTGTAGTTGGAGCTGGTGTCGTCGTCGTTGTTGTGGTTGGAGCTTCTGTTGTTGTTGTTGTTGTAGGTGCCTGAGTTGTTGTAGTTGTAGTTGGAGCTGGTGTCGTCGTCGTTGTTGTAGTTGGAGTTTGAGTCGTTGTCGTTGTCGTGGTTGAAGCTTCTGTTGTTGTAGTTGTAGTTGGAGCTGGTGTCGTCGTCGTTGTTGTGGTTGGAGCTTCCGTTGTTGTTGTAGGCGCCTGAGTTGTTGTAGTAGTTGTTGTTGGCACTTGCGTTGTTGTTGTCGTAATGGGTACTGTGGCAGTACTCTCAGTGCTTGCGGTAGAACTTCCAGGTAGTGTACAGTTTGCAAATATAGGGTGAATACAAACCTAAAATGAAATTAACATATTTTAACTCCTAGGTCGTTAATAGAAATCGTTTATAATTTAAGTGCTGAAAAACCGTTTATAAATTCACCTGTTGTTCGAAAGAGAAATGTGTGCCGGGCGAGCAATCTCGTGGTGTTGTCCATTTTACACCGTATTCGCAGTAGTAGAATTTTGTACAATCGTATTCATGGGGCAGTAGAAAATGCTCTTCTGCGCTAGGGCAGTCTTCTGAGGTGATGGTAGACCTCTCATCCGCATTATACCATTCTCCCTGTGGTCTGCTCTGCGCTAACGCCAGGGCAGCCAGGAAAATTAGTTTTCCTAAAAATAAATATGTATATCATAGTTAAAAAATGCACTTTTGATATCGAAAAATTATCCATGGTTTAAACATTATTAGTACGGTATTAGAAAATTGGGATTATCATAGTTTTAAGAGTTAAACAAAAGAATGTTTATAAAAAAGACTTAACTGTATGGCACAAAACAAAAAATAAAAAACCAAGAACACATTTAGGGTATATAAAATAATACTAGAAAAATAAGTTCAAACCAAGAGATAGATTGTCTAAGAATATTTTCTTAAGTACTCCAGATTGTGAACGATGTAACGTAAGGTTTTAGGTATGGAGTAAATACCTCACATACCTTTCATAGCGCCCCCGTCACGCTTAATTTCCACAATATAAACCCACCACTATATAATAAGTGACGATTTGTTACTGGTAAAACTCAACCCTGATTTTGAATATATATCCGAATTATCCTTTACTGATACATATTCGATAAGCTTGGATAATTACGTGTAGATAAATCGATAACACAACAGAAGCCGTATAGACAATATTTTGTTGTTAATTCAATGGATGATATCGATATGAAAAGATACTGATTGTAATCGCTTTCTCTTTTTCACAGCACATTTTGATTCTATTTTGATAGAGATTTCCACAACCAGGTTCCATCTCCAACATACCAATATGCTCTTCGGTTTTTAAGTTCAATACAAATATCTAATTGTCAAAAAACAGAAAGATTTTGCTATTCATGATTCACATTTAAGAATTTTTACATTAGCTAGTTGTTTTTCTACATGATAAGACGATAATTTTTTTAAATCGATTACGTCATTTCCTTGAATATCAGATTAATTTCAGGTTAACATGAAAGGATTAACAAAGATTAATGAAATTGGAAGGAAATTAAGAAGAAATTACTCTTCTGTACGAGGAAAACGTTACATGTTGATATTTGAAATTAAGAGCACACCCATTGACTAAACTTCGCACAACTGTTATCCGATTGTCGATTGTTATGACCATTCAACTGTTTTGTCGCACAACTATAAATGGAGAAGTGTATGCACCTTCATATAAGCTCATAGGAATCAAATCGCGACTAAATAGTTATGTGACAGTTTAGTCAAAGATGTGTTCCCGCTCTAATAACTCGTAGATATAATAAATCACAATTAAGGTCAAAATTTTGTATTTCAGAAGATATCGATGTAAATTTGTAGCAGCTAAAATTCATATTATATTTCGTCAATTCATTTGTTTTTCAGATACTGTCTAATCAAATCGGGGTCCACTTTATTCCATGGCAGGAATATTTTAAGACCGTCCGGCTGAACTGAGGAGAGTATGTTCTTCCTAACACAAGATACATTGCAGACGAAGTCACATGTATATGTTTGAGGATTAAAATGAAGCCCATCTGAACATGTTCCTAAAATAGGCTTAGTTCCATCGCAGACCCAGAACTTAGAGCATTCACTCTCATGAGCCCATGGGAGAACGTTACAACCGGTTTCGCATTTATTGCCGCTCGGTTTAGGTGGTTTGTCACCTCCTCCTCCATTGTTAGCACAACCAGCTTTATCCGGCCAATCACAGACCTGCAATTGAACGGATTTATTTTATTTACCATCGTTAAAACAACAACAACAACAGCCATAAGTCTAAAAAAAGTAGTCTAGTGTGTGTAGAATTACAACATTTAATTAACTCCTCAAATATTTTGTTGTGTCTACATTTTTGATATTGTAAACAAAGAAGTCAATGCCATTTATCATACAAAACAATTGATAACGTTTTAAGTGTCACGGTCTAAGACTTAAACGGAATTTCAATACGTAAAAGCATATAAGATGAAGCGTGCTCTTAAACCTTAGAGGGCACACTTTTGACTGAACTATCGCACCACTGTTGTACGATTGTCGATTGCTACGCAGCCAAATCAATTGTGAAACATAATTAAATATCTATTAGTTCGTACCTCTATTTAAGCTCATATGAATCAAAGCGAGAATAAACAATTGTGCTATAGTCTAGTCAATGGTGTGCGCCCGCACTTAACCTCCAAGATACTTTAAAATTTTGACGACAACGGCCCTTATGTCGAAGTGTTTGAGATTGGATTCAGTAATCGGACGTAAGCTTTGAAAATTTCTAGTACCTGTAACTTGGGGTTGAAATGAGTTCCTGGAGCGCAGGTCCTCAAAACTTTTTCGCCGCGTACACAATGATAGAATTTAGTGCAATCGTTCTCGTGAGGGAGGAGGTGATGAACATGTATATCTGCAGGGCAACCATTAGGTAACCATGCCCCTCCTCCACCGCCGTTGCCACCTCCGTTATTGTCACCTTCTGATCCACCGTCACCACCACCTCCGTTATTGTTACCTCCTGATCCACCATCCCCTCCACCACCATTACCATTTGCAGTACATCCAGCATTTTGCGGCCAATCGCAGACCTGAAGGCAAATACCAGAATAAAACGTTAAAGTGTTTAGAATATTCACTTATTAGAATTTGTGTGGCCAAGCCACAATCAAATACTTCTTACCAATTTGTTTAAAAATTGAATTGCCTGTTTGTGATTACGATTAAGTAGTCGGGAGTTTTAATTTAATCACCATTTGACTATTTTAACTTGATTGAAAGCTTTCGTGTTTCGAATAATACGGTAGAATTTGAAATTATCTGATTTTAACTAAAATTATCGAGTTACGTATTGGCAGGTTGAAAAACAGCTTCGCATGTCTTAGATAACTATACATACGAGTATATACATACGTTCACGCTAAACCGGCAGCCCGTTGTTGTTGATTTATGTTTTTACTTAGCTCATGAGGAACTGTATTCCTATTTTTAGTGATAACAATAAGGATAATATTCTTTTAGAAATTTATATGTAACCTTTTACCTGTAACTTGGGGTTGAAATGTGTTCCTGGAGCGCAGGTCCTCAAAACTTTTTCGCCGCGTACACAATGATAGAACTTAGTGCAATCGTTCTCGTGAGGAAGGAGGTGATGAA
>NW_013525213.1:2007728-2008288 GCF_000836215.1 Papilio polytes
CCGTTATTGTCACCTCCACCTCCGTTATTGTCACCTCCGGATCCACCGTCACCTCCACCTCCATTATTGCCACCTCCGGATCCACCGTCACCTCCTGATCCACCATCACCTCCGTTACCATTGGAAGTACATCCAGCATTTTGAGGCCAATCGCATACCTGAAAGCAAAAACCGGAAGAAAAATCGTTAAGTGATTAATACAAATATGTTTCTAAATTGAGTTTCAGAAGTTTATATTATTATTATATTTTGGCAGGCTGAAAACTAGCTCCGGGTGGCTATAATCATAAGGTTCACGCTAAGCCTGCAGTATAATATATAACAGCTATTAAGGAACTGTATTTTGGTGTCGGAGGCCAAGACCCACTTCGGGTCGCTGTGCCAACGCATTAAGTAAGTAAGTATTTTGGTGTCAACAATATAGTCACATTTTTTAAAGAGTTAGCTTTCCTTATTTACCTGCACGGTAGGGTTAAAGTGGGTTCCTGGAGCGCATTCTCTCAACACTTTTTCTCCTCGTACACAGTGATAGAACTTTGTGCAGTCAGTCTCGTGTGGAA
>NW_013525213.1:2008390-2018019 GCF_000836215.1 Papilio polytes
ATTGCCACCATTTCCTCCATTTGAAGCGCAACCGGCATTTTGAGGCCAATCACATACCTGAAATTAGCAAAATTAAATTTCACAATTTTAAAAATATTTCATGACTTTATACGTGTTCTATTTATGTCTTTAAGTTATTTATAACTCAATCAAATTACTATTATTAAGTAAGAAGTCTTCTCTGAGTGCAAGAGCCATCAGTACCTGCAAGGATGGATTAAAATGGGTTCCTGGAGCGCATTCCCTCAAAACCTTTTGTCCATGAACACAGTAGTAGAACTTCGTACAATCATTCTCGTGAGGAAGAAGGTGGTGAATGTGTATGCTTGGACAACCATTCGGTAACCAGGATCCTCCGCCATTGCCACCCCCTGATCCTCCGTTATCTCCACCTCCGTTACCGTTGCCACCTCCGTTGTCACCTCCGTTGCCACCTCCGGTGCCACCATTCCCTCCATTAGTACAACCAGCATTTTGGGGCCAATCACAGACCTTGAATTTATCAAAATAAGTATACTAAGAGTGGACAGACACCTGTAACTAAACTATCGCATAACTGTTTTGCGATTATCCATTGTTTCGCAGCCAATTCAACTGTTTACATTCACAACTAAAAATCGAGTAGTGTGCGTGTATTTAAGCTCATAGGAATCAAAGCGAGACTAAACGATTTTGCGATAGTTTAGTCAAAAGTGTGCGCACTCTAAAGTTGCTGGTAAACATTCTACAAACTCTTTTTATAGGGAAAAAATTTAAAATAACATTGATTTCGGAGTTATAATCGTCGTTCTGTTTAAAAAAAAACATAATAACCTGCAAGAAGGGGTTAAAATGAGTTCCCGGGGCGCATTCTCTCAAAACTTTTTCTCCTCGTACACAGTGATAGAACTTCGTACAGTCGCTCTCGTGTGGAAGAAGGTGGTGTATATGAATGTTGGCTGGACAACCATTCGGTAGCCATGTCGTTCCTCCTCCATTATTATCACCTGATCCTCCATTATCTCCTCCTGATCCACCGTTTTCTCCTCCATTACCTCCATTCGAAATACATCCAGCATTTCGGGGCCAGTCACAGACCTGTTGTTAGGAAAGCAGCGACTTTTAGTTTTTAGGTTTCCATTAGTTGGAAGTTGTGTAAATTTAAAAAATTTCAATTTTAAGCCCAATGTAACAGATAATTAGAGTGTAAGCTATAATTTAGAAAGGGCGCACACCTAAAACAAAACTATCGCACAACTGTTTAGTCTCTCGTTGATCCCTTTAAGCTACTATGGAGGTGCACACACTAATTTTTAGTTGCGCAATTAAACAATGAAATTGCTGTGACACAATCGACAATCGCACAACCGTTGTGCGATAGTTTTGTCAAAGGTGTGCGCCCGCTCTTAGTTTTAATGTTATTGAGTACCTGCAATGTAGGATTGAAATGAGTTCCTGGGCCACAGTCTCTAACAACTTTTTCTCCTCGTACACAGTAATAGAACTTCGTACAGTCGCTTTCGTGTGGAAGAAGGTGATGGATATGAATGTTGGCTGGACAACCATTCGGTAGCCAGGTTGTTCCACCGCCACCATTATCACCTCCTGATCCTCCGTTGTCGCCACCTCCAGATGCACATCCGGCGTTTCGAGGCCAGTCGCAAACCTTTGATATATAGAAATCTATATTTAGGCATTAATTTAAAATAAAACTAGTTTTCGCCCGGGACTCCGTCAGCGTGGAATTAAAAAAACAAAAGTGAGTAACCTATTTATTCTATTAGATTGTCTTCTACATCTATGCCAAATTTCATCGAGATACGTTTAGCACTTAAGGATACAAACTTTAACAAACATTCATCCATCCATCTGAACTTTTGCATTTATAATATTAGTAATATTTACCTGCAAGGTAGGGTTAAAGTGAGTTCCCGGTGCACATTCCCTCATAACTTTTTCTCCACGTACGCAATAGTAGAACTTGGTGCAATCGTTCTCGTGAGGAAGAAGATGGTGAATGTGAATACTGGATGGGCAACCATTTGGTAGCCAAGTTGTTTCTCTATTACTATTGCTTTCTAGAATGTTACTGATGTCATCTTTGTTACCGCTATTTCCATTTGCTCCTCCACTTGCAGTACACCCAGCGTCTTCAGGCCAATCGCAATTCTATAATAAAACATATTTGTGAATGGTCTCTCTTCACAATACTAATAAGATTTACAAAGGTATTAACACGCTCACTGCGTAACAGGCCATTGTCTACCTGACGCGGTACTTAAGCTGGTGGACGAAGAAAACTATGTCCCTCTCGCTAGTGCGAAACGATTATCTCAGGTTACATTATATTACATACATTATGTTTTCACAATTGCTATAGCAATTTGTTCTATCCTAGTGCTGGTGGGTCTAGAAAGACCTGGCACGAACTGGCGGAAATATCATTGGGGGCTCATTTTGGCCTGCCGCACTAGATGAAGAATTATGATTTTACTTGTCGCAGTCAACGTGTTAAATTACTGCTATTCTAAGATGTGAAAATTACCCGTGTGGAAGGATTAAAATGAAGTCCAAGTGCGCATTGCCTTAAAACTTTTTTACCGTAAACACAATAGTAGAACTTCGTGCAGTCGCTCTCATGAGGAAGAAGGTAGTGAATGTGGTAGGAGGGACAACCATTCGGTAACATGGACATACTGCCACTGCGTCCTGTTCTCGAATTAGCTTCATCTGCGTCTCCGTTTTGTGTATTTGATACATTAATACTTCTATTTCCACCATCCTCTATCATATCAACTGCATTATTGTTGCCAATTTCATCATCATCTTCATCATTTCCTGATCCTGATATTCCCTTATTTACGCAACCAGCCTTTTCTGGCAAGTCACAAATCTGTAATTAAAAAAAATAATAAATCATCAAAGACGATTTTTTTTAATGTTGATAGCCAGTCTACCATCAAACATGTGATGATGGCGTTGTTAAAAAGGCAATGCCATGATTAGTAGATTTAAACCGCTTATTACCTTAACCCTATAGAAGGTAAATATAGGGGAGACGTTGACCTATGATGGGCAATGACGGATGTCGTTGCCCATTTTAGATCAATTAAATGTCAAATTACTTGGATATAATTCACCTGTAGTTCAAAAGAGAAATGGGTTCCAGGCGCGCAGTCTCTTGGCGTCGGATATTTCAGTCCATATTCGCAGTAGTAGAACTTGGTGCAGTTACTTTCGTGAGGCAGCAAGAAGTGCTGCTGGTCTTCTGGACAGTTCTCGTTGCGTTGAGGATCTTCGTCTTCTGGTGGTCTACCCTGGACTAATGCAAGGGCAGCCAGGAAAAGGAGTTTTCCTGGAAATAAATTTGAAGTTATTGATGTGATTTGCTTAAAACGATTTTATTTGCTTTTTTAAAAAAGACTAAAAAGGTTTACCATTCATAGTGCCCTTGAAATAATGATTGTAAAAACGCACTATCAATAGATTTATTATGCAAACTGTACAAAACTGAAATGTATGAAGTCAGTACTTTATTATATACCTAAGATGTACTTGAAAATGGTACTTAATTTTAAGTGTGTACTTAAACTTTGCATAATCAATTAGTAATTCCATAATAAAAGAAATTTAATGATTTATTAAATTTGTAATACTATCACATCGTAGATACATAATCTACTAGCTGTTGCCCGTGACTTCGTTAGAGAAATTTAAAAATAGCAAAGTTACTGTTTCATATTTTAAGGTCAAATAAGCGAAAGGCCATCTGAATTCTTCGCAAAAGCGTAGCAGCCTCTGCCTACAGACATCTACAATTGCAAATGTTTCTTATCTTTAGTCGACGGAGAAGACGGACAATAAGAGCATATTTTCCTTTCCGATGTGTCTCCTTCACTAACAAACTGACATTTTCTCTTCTAATTATTATAAAAAATGGGGAACAAAAGGGACTAAAATTAGTTCTCTGCGCTTACTTATCAAACAAAACGCGGAATAGATTCCACTTGATGTCTGTCGTTTATGTGGTCGTGGTATTTCTCAGAGCGAGCCGGTCACTTATTGCGAAAATATTGAAGCAGGCTCTACGAATGTTAATAATATAACTAAATAATAAACTTCTGAACACATAAGCTATATTCCTTTAGAGTAAGTGTTAAAATTAATCAATCCGTTTAGAAAACAATCCGGAACAAAAACGGAGTTACGAAGACAGTTTTTTTATGTATGTTCGTGAATCGTACTTAAATGTGTTTAATAAAAAGTTACGTAACTTTACACTTAAATCTCGAGGACTCTTTATATTTCTTATCAAAGTTCCGGCCTTTTTACACATTGTGGATATGAAATTTACATGCACAATACTTCAGAAATGTAATTATATTGAAAAATAATCACAGATAAAGTACTCAGTAATCGAAATAACAAAGGAATAAATTGAATGAAAATTTGTTTAATAATGATATTGATCTTTGAAATTAAGCTTTCAAATTTCGTTACTCTAATTAGTAAAAATATAATGGTGATTATCACGATTACAATTTCCTGCGAAAAATAAATAGCAAGCAACAAGAAAATATTTAACGCCTAGCTGAATTGTCACAGCAATTCCTTTTGATTTGTTTTTGTTAATATTGTCACAATATCATTACAGGTTCATTAAAAAGATTTCACTTCTGTCTGTCGTCTTGAATTAGGTCTCTAATTTACTGTTATGGTATATATAATACTTTTTTTTACTCACTATATAACAATTTTTCATACATTAAAACGCCTGATAGATAATTCGTTTAGTTCCTTTTGAGTCATCATATAAATAAAATCCGTAACTAAATATATAAAAACGATAATGTTAGTTCGCGATAATATCGGATCTAAATATCCATCTAAACGATTACTATCGACATATTCTTTGAACGGCTTACTCTGATTTTTATATTATCTGTGGAAATCTTTACAAAAATACAGACATTTTTCAATTATGTTCATGATACATATTATCTTCCTTGATGATAACTGTTAAGTTATTTATATAATTTTATTTAATACGAGTTGTCGCCCGCAAACTTCGATAGCGCAAAGGACCAACCGTTACGCCATTTTGACAACGCGGAATTTAAAAAAGTAACCTAAAATATGCCCGTCTATATCAACTACCGTCCGCTGAAAGCCGTTTCAGAATACCTGGAACAAAGAATTCCTGGAAAGGAATAGTGGATTTGATGGTGGAGGAGACACATAGGAAGGAAAAATGTCCTTTTTATGTGCGTCTCCTCCTCCGTCAATTAAGGAGAGGCAACGCATCTGCAATTGCGGATGTTTATGGGCAGCGGTCGCTTTTCATTTTGGTGGATTCAGGTGGCCGCTTGCTTGTTTGCTACCTCATATTAAAAAAAAAACAGAAAAAAAATCAAATGCGATTTTCAGCAACGCAACGCAAAACATGATCATTCCTAAATCTGGAACTTTTCTTTTAATGTCACAGACAGACACTCCATTTTATTATATATATATTGACCATGTTAGTAGATGGCTAGACTCAGTTACACTACTTTAGAAACCCGCATACACAAACAACTTATGATAGTCTATTCGGTTAAAATAAATTTCAAAAGATCACTTTGATTTTTTTTTTGTTCGAGGTATTTTTATTGTTTTTTGATAAATCCAACATTTTTGTTATTTCTATCCTTTAACTTTACTAAGTAGCCACAAGTTATATTATTTATAACATGGCTAAAACTCACGTGGGAACTTTCGGTGTAGGCACCGACCAGTTTCAAACCCGTAGGGGGTCCTTCTTCAGGGTGAGTGGATGCCGGGTTTATTCGCTGTCGCGTCGCGACGGTCACCGACGGTCAGTGACGGTCACTGACCAGTCAGTCAGTCAATGTAGATTCATTACTTAAACGTTACTATACTTACAATTGTTAATTGTTATAGTAAAAATGTAGAAACCCTTACGTATAAATATCACTGCATACCTTGGCTGACACCGACATCAAAGTAATAATAATTGTACAATATAGACATAAGAACTACAATAAGGGAGGTTTACTATTTTCAAGGAATTATTTCGTTACTTTTTAGTGTACTGTTTTTTTTTAGAATATTTTGTTTTTAGTGTATTTTGTTTGGAAGTCGGTTTTGTTTTTTTTATTGTTTATATGTTTGTTCATTTTTCTCTGTATAATAAACTAACTGTTCCTGTGCGACTTATCCGCATAGAATTATGAAAAATTTTGTTATTTATTTACATGTATCAAATGATCAATAGCAAATGTCAAAATCACATGACATGACAAACATTGACAGTCTTGCTTCCTTGATGTTGGCAGCAACTTATGGTCCCTTTCCCACATTAGGGTTTTTATCCAAAATATTAACCTCCTAAGTTTAATGACGTGAAAATATATAGCCTAAAGCGTGACGTAAGTATAAGGCTTTTTATTAAAAAATAATTATTCAAAAATATGCTGTTATTGCTGACATCTTAGGCAACAAAGAAGTGTGTGTTTACGCTTTATTATAATAGTGTAGATTATGGTTGCATACCAAGTATTGGGCACCTTTGAAGAGGCGCAACGCGACCCACAGGGACAGGCTGAAAATCAGCTCCGCATGGCATTGGCCATGTGATACACGCTGACCCTGCAGCCCATTGTTATTATACTTTTTTTATTTGTTAAATATATTTACTGTATGTAAATGTATATGATGGCAACAAAGAGGTTTTTATTTTATTCATTTACTAGCTGTTGCCTGCGACTTCGTTCGCGTGGTGTTTAAAAATATACGAACTATATAAATAACAAAAGCTACGTATCCCTTGGGAACCGGGCATTTCTCGGGGATGAACCTTATCCCATGTGTACTCCAGACTTTGTTTTATATCTGTGCCAAATTTCAATAAGATATGTTGAACCGTTGCAGAATGATCGAGTAAACATTAAAAAACTAAATTAATGAATCCTACGGGAACCGTAACTATTCCCGAGATAAAATGTAACCTATGTGTTCTTCCAGACTATGCTCTAAACCTGTGCCAAATATCATGGAGATCCGTTTAGCCGTTTAGGCTACAAACGCTAACAAACATCCATCCATCCATCCATTTAAACTTTCGCATTTATAATATGAGTAAGAAGTAAGATTTAAAAGAAACGTCTGAAATGTAGAAAAAAAAATCTCGAAAACAATTATTATTTCCCGCTAAAGTTATATCTTATCTATTCGATAAGTTTACATAAATAACGTTTTAATCCTATCGCGGATTAGCGCGAATGCATCGCGAGGTTCATCTGAATAAAACATATTCATAATTGCAATAATTTCATGTAATATGAATCAGATATAACCTCGAAATTGTTTGTTAAGAATTCCGCTTTTAAATGGTCATTTCCACTTAGCAAAAAAGTCACATGGTATTACAATCGTGGCTGTAATTCCGTGTGAAATTAGCGGTCGTATTACTGGAAATTAGTTGGCTTTTATTCTATTCTAGTCTTTCCTATAGTTGGCAATAACGTCCTCTTGTGGTCGCTCCAGCGACAGGCTACCAGGCCTATAGGTCCGTTAGATGTTCAGATAAATGAAGGGGACTTTTGATTATTACTAATCTTTCATCTTAGTTCTTACTCTTCCTAATATTATGAATTCGAAAGTCTAGATGGATGGATGGAAGTTTGTTAGAGTTTTTAGCGTAAACGGCTGTAAATCTGGATGAAATTTGGCATAGATATATAACATAGAAGAACACATAGGCTACCTACTTTTGTTTTTTTTAAATTCACGCGGTCGGAGTCGCGGGCAAAAGCTAGTTGTTATAAATGCAAAAGTTTAGTTGGATGTTTGTTACAGTTTTTTGACTAAACTGCTAAGCGGATGTACATGAAATTTGATATAGTCGTAGAAGATAGTCTGGAAGAACACATAGACTGCTTTTGTTTTTTTTGTTATAATGCGAAAGTTTAGATGGATGGTTGGATGTTTGTTACAATTTTTAGCCTAAACTGCTAAACGGTTGTTGATGAAATTTGATATAGTTGTAGAGGATAGTCTGGAAGAACACATAGGCTACTTTTGTTTTAACCTCCAGCTGTAAGAGTGGCGACGAAAGCTGGTCTTCTATGAAAGTACATACTAGTTACAATAGAAGTTGTTTAAGTAATTAGTAAGAAAGAATGTTTTTCTTATTTTTAGAACTAACTCATACACATTCATGTGTCATGACGAAAGATGACAATCTTTTTTTAACTGTTTAAGTGATTTTCCATGTAAAACTTATTTTTCCTCAATTTGAGATCTTAAATGAGATAATATAGATTATAACACTATTTTTATCAACAGATCTATAGTTGATTGTATCAGTAGCTTTATAGTTGGGAGTATATTTGAAATAAATAGCATATATCAATCTGAATTGGAATAAGTCTGTTTGTAGTGCTTTTGGGACGCAATTGTTTTAAAAGCGTCTAAAGACGCAATGATTGGTACGTTTTTAACGTTTGAAAATATGTTTTTGTGCAGTGATATAATTAGATTCAGACTTAGTGTGAAAATAATGAGGATCGCCATAATCTTTAGTTTTCTGAAGGCCAAAAAAATAAATCGAACTATCGATGGGACTTTATTTTAAAAATTCCAATTGAATCCTTAGTTTGTGAATCAGCCGGTTCGAGCATGTATTACCCAACATTTTATAAGGGTGTCACCCAATGTGCTGATCGAACCCACACAATCCAACCAATACGAGTAACACCTTTGACTAAACCTATGAGATACCTATGAGCTTGTATGGAGGTGCGCACTATTCGAATTTTAGTTTTGAAATTGAACAGCGCTGCGAAACAATAGACAATCGCTAAACAGTTTTGCAATTGTTTATGCAAAGGTTCGCTTTAAAAATTCTGTAGGCCAATCAGTCCAACAGTAAACACCAACCACAACAACGAGGACACTAAAATTAAAAACATTTTTGCAGGAAAGTTGATATTCATCGCCCTCCTGGCTCTAGCCCAGGGTATGCCATGGGATGATGTTATGCCAGATAACGACGTACAAGCAATGAGTGAAGAAGAGACACTACTCACAGACAGACGTGTTCCTGACGAGAGATGTCCTGAAGATCAAACTCATTTCCTTATCCCTCATGACTACGATTGTACTAAATTTTACTATTGTGAATACGGTCTGAGGTGGATAAATCCAAGAGACTGTGCTTTGGGTACCGAATTCTCGGCAGAGATACAAGTAAGTAAAAATAAGGTTCATTATTATTTTTAAAAAATATTTTTAGTTGGATTTTAAATGGAATTTAATGCGTATAAGGCTACCATGATATGACGAATCGCGTGTGACAAGAAGAACGTTAGTTATGAGTGTGGAGGTACACCGGTAGAGGTAGACATATAAAGAGATGGATGGATTGCGTGGAAGGTGACCTGATCAAGAAGGGACTGATAACTGATATGACGCAAATGATGGAGTTATATGGAGTTGGAAAAACCCGGTGCGCCAACGCGACAGGAGTAGGAAAAGGTAGGAGAGATGATTCTAAATTTGATTTTAATGAACTTGTATTATTTTTACTAGGTGTGCATCCATCCTGTACTGGCGAATTGTACATTGCCAGGATCACCTACCCCCCC
>NW_013525213.1:2018228-2021393 GCF_000836215.1 Papilio polytes
GCCTACAACAACTACGACCACAACTCAAGCACCAACAACAACAACTCAAGCACCTACAACAACAACATTAGCACCAACAACTCCACCATCATGTGGTAGTAATGAAACACTACCTAATGGTTGTCCTGCCGACTTCAGCATTCACAAGTTATTGCCACATGAGTCGAACTGCTCACAGTTCTACTACTGTGTTCGAGGTGAATTGGAATTGAGGGAGTGCTCCGCTGGACTACACTTCAATCCAGTATTGGAGGTAAGACAAATTGACACGTGCAAGTAGCTATCAAGCCAGCAACTTTTCATTTTGCTGGCAATCTATTCCCGCCTATACACTATATTTAAATCAGTTTATTATGAAAAAAAAACTGCTTTTAGGTTTGTGATTATCCGGAAAATGCTGGCTGTGAAAGTGAAAGCGGAGGAGGAGGTGATAGTAACAATGAGAAATGCAAAGACGGCTGCAATGTGTTACCTTGGCCGCATGAAACCGATTGCGATAAATTCTGGAGATGTGACGGCGAAAAAGCGGTCTTAGGTATATGCTCCGAAGGTTTACATTTCAACGCAGAAACACAGACTTGTGATTTCATTTGCTATGCGAATTGCGAAAGGAAAGAAATACAAGCGACATCTCATAATGCTGGGTTGAAACTCTTCATTCCTTGGCATAGAGTAGACCATAATTGGGTCGGACAGTACATAGGCGATTTGTAATTATTACAATTCCGATTATACAAACATTTGAAATAAATAAATAATAATAATCGTTTATTTTATTTCACGGCCAGTTTCCGATCACAATTACTTTAATACCCTGATTTTGGAATAATACTCGGTTAACATAATTCCAGTCCAGTGAATAAAGTCAGTGTTGGACTGGAATAATGTAAACCGGACAAAACAGAGCGTCGGTGGCTCAGTGGTTTAAGCACTTGACTTGTAATCTAGAGGTTCGAATCCCGCCGCCATGTACCAATGTGATTTTCGATTTTTCGAATTTTCATATGTACATAATTTACCCGACGTTCTTACGGTGAAGGAAAACATCGTGATGCAACCTGCACATATCGGCGAAGAAATTCAAAGATATGTGTGAAGTCAACCAACCCGCACTTGGTCAGCGTGGTTGACTATGGCCTAATCACTCTAACATTAGGGTAGGCTCCGAGCCCCTCGGTGGGGACGTATAGTGAGCTGGTGATGATGGACAAAACAGAGATAATATTGACATTATCATTCATATAAAAATTTAATTCACGTACAGTTTCAGATAGTTTTAAAAGATAACTCTTAATACTAATTGGATATTATTTTTCTATTAATATTTCTACATTAAAGTTATGAATATAAAATAATAAGATAAGATAATACAAGTATAACTTACATTCTCCACTGCCATAGTTTAAATATTGTTTTCAGGAATTTCTTGTAATAATTTTTTACACTCGAACATAATTTTTGTATTGTAGGTATCTGTATTTTAGACCTGTAAAAAATTAAAAATATTGAAATAATTTATTGGTATAGTTAGTTTTTTTATTACCGAAAAATGTTATGAGGATACGTTCAGTGATCTCATAAGTAAAGTCCTGGTTATGTATTTTCTTTGAAAAAATAAATATGGTTACAGAATAGAAGGCGAGGTGACAAAATTAAAGAAAACGGTGAGAATTCGAATTTCAAGCAGATTTTTGATATATTAAAATCGTACACCATTGACTAAACTACCGCACAACTGTTGTGCGATTGTCGATTGTTTCGCAGCCTTCAACTGTTTAGTTGCACAACTAAAAATCGAGTAGTGTACCTCCATATAAGTTCATAGGAATCAAAGCGAGACTAAACAGTGCGATAGTTTGGTCAAAAGTGTGGCACGCTCTTACTAATATTTGTGATTATTTTTTTTTATTATAATATAAGGTGGCAAACGAACAAACGGCCACCTGAATCCACCGAAATGGAAAGCGACCGCTGCCCATAAACATCCGCAACATACAGATGCGTTGCCTACCCTTAACTGACGGAGGCGGAGACGCATATAAAGAGGACATTTCCCCTTCATATGCGTCTCCTCCACCGTCAAATCCACTTTTCCTTTCAATCCTATCCTATTAAGAAAAGGGTGGAAAGGAAAAGGGACTAAAATTAGGCCTCCGGCACCACACTCATCAGACGAAACGCGGAATTGCTTGCACTTCACGCCTGTTTTCTGTGGTCGTGGTATTACACCGGAAGATCCGGTCCATTTGTGCGAAGATGTTAAAGCGGGCTCTTCCATGTTAATTTCTTTAGCTGAATTTTTGACACCCATTTTTTTTTGACTTTAACATTCTTTTGACATATAAAATTGATGTGTATTTGTCACAAATACATTATTTGATATAATCAATGTTAGATAATTTTCACAATCTCGTTATCGAATTAAAAATCTTATAGGAAGTCAACATGAAATACGCAATATTAGGATGTTTATGATTTTCAAGTTACATTAGTAATTTTATTTTCATCACCAGCTACTATAAGTCCATACTGAGCTCGGCTTATCCTCGAATAGGTCACTGATTCCTTGCGGGTTGACTTCAAAATTAGAATTGTAGCAGAATTTTTATTAGGACTTTTAGAGCGCGCGAACACATTCGAGTAAGATACAACTGTTTAGTCTTGCTTTGGATCCTATCCTACTACACTACTCGATTTTTAGTTGTGCAACTAAACAGACGAAACAATCGACAATCGCAGTTGTCCAATAGTTTAGTCAAAGGTGTGCACCCGCTCTTAGATAGCATTATACCACGTAATTATTGTTAAATTATTTAATTTTTACTATACAAAATTTAACAAATTATACAGTCAATTTAATAGTTTTATGTTTGAATCAAAACATAAATAAGAAGACTTATCAATGCTAATCCCATGGTTTTTTGTAATGAAAATACAAGGATGTAATAATAGAAATTCAAAACAAACTAATAATGACAAAAATTGATCAACACTAGGCTTGCACTCGACTATTTATGAAAAAACTAGCTTTCGCCTGCGACTCCGTTCGCGTGAAATTGAAAAAAAACTAAGTAGTCTATGTGTTCTTCCAGACTGCTCTATATTTGTGCCAAATTTCATCGAGATCCGTTCTGCTGTTTAGGCTACAAACTCTAACAAATATCC
>NW_013525213.1:2021701-2042939 GCF_000836215.1 Papilio polytes
AATTGACAAACACTAGGCTTGTACTAGACTGTTTAGAAGAAAATTGACAAACGTAAGGCTTAGTAGACTCGACTATTTATGTAAAAACTAGCTTTCGTCCGCGACTTCGTTCGCATGAAATTGAAAAAAAAACTAAGTAGTCTATGTGTTCTTCCAGACAGTTCGCTATATCTATGACAAATTTCATCAAGATCCGTTCTGCTGTTTAGGCTACAAACTCTAACAAACATCCATCCATCTAAACTTTCGCATTTATAATATTTGTAAGATTGACAATTGTTAGGCTTGCACTTTACTGTTTAGAAGAAAATCATGGTCTTCAACTTCTTATCCGAAATAAATGATCGTTTTTAAGATATTATAGATTGTATCTGTGTTGTTATCAAATATTTGATTTTATCAATGACGTTAAATGCAGTATTAAGAATAAATAGCATTCCTGTTGTAATTACTCGCAGTGCAACGGAGATCTCTTGCTGAATCGATTGGACTCAAAATTCAGTTACACGAAACGCGTCAATTCGACGCAATGATTGGTATGTATTGTCGTCTCTTTTCTTTCTGTTATATAAGAAAGAGATAGCAATAAGGTTCTGTAACACACACTTCTTTGTTGCCTAAGATGTCGGCAATTACAGCATATTTTTGAATAATCCTTTTTTTAATAAAAAGTCCTACAATTACGTAATGCTTTAGGCTATGTATTTTCACGCCATTAAACTTAGAGGGTAAATATTTTGGATAAAAAAACTAATGTGAGAAAGAGTCCATAAGTTATTGCTAACATCAAGAAAGCAAGGTTGCCATGGACTGACATCATGTGATGTCATTTTGACATTTGCAATTGATAATTTGACACATGTAAACAATAAAATAATATTTTCATAATTTCATGCGGATGAAGACGCACGGGAACAGCTAGTAGATTAATAAAACAGCACTTAGATTGAAAGCTTTTTTTTTAATTACACATGAAAATTGACATGATGAAAATGTTTGGTCTAAAGTAAATTAAATACGTTCTATCCATTGGAAAACGTTATTTTTATTAATAGTTTTAGATATGCGTGTAGTGGAAGCAATTACGTCTTTTGTCTAGTGAGTGTGTTCCATGGTGGCCCGCTTTTAGTCCCCTTCTCACACCTTACTTACATGGATGAGGGGAGGGACTCTTAGAAGAGGGAAATGTCATCTTTCTATCCAACCCCTCTTCTGTCGAACCAAGTTAGAAAGCACATTTCATAGCGGATTTCTATGGGTAGCGATCACTTTATGGACGAATTCAAAAGTACATTTGGCATCTTTTTACTTTGTTTTAATACTTGTATTAATAGATATTATAGTTCCTGTTTTTTTAAAGACTAGCTGTTTCCGTGCGACTTCATCCGCATGAAATTATGAAAATTTTATTTCATTGTTTACATTTGTCAAATTATCAATTACAAATGTCAAAATGATTTGACATGACAAACCTTAGTTATCTTTCACATTAGAGTTTTAACCCAAAATATTTACCCCCAAAGTTTAATGGCGTGAAAATATACAGCCTAAAGGATGACGTAAGTGTAGGGCTATTAATTAAAAAAAATCACCAATATGCT
Source organism: Papilio polytes (assembly GCF_000836215.1). NCBI lineage: Eukaryota > Metazoa > Arthropoda > Insecta > Lepidoptera > Papilionidae > Papilio > Papilio polytes. The sequence continues at coordinate 2,023,303 of NW_013525213.1, forward strand.
GTCATTGCTGACATCTTAGGCAACAAAGAAGTGTGTGTTTACGCTTTATTATGATAGTATAGAAAAATATAAGAGATAAATATAAAGGTAATATGTATTACAGATCTCAGTGCCATTTGGTTCCGGGATAGAGTTTATTAGGAAACAAATTGATTGGCCTTTGTTAATCAAACATACTAAAAGATTTTTATTATCATTTGCCACTGAAACGGTTTTCAACATTTTATTACCTATTGCATTGTTAATCATATTTTATAAAATCTAATCGACAATCATAACAACAAAAACACCGCTCTCATTAATTTTACAAAGACTGATAACAAATGAATATCACTCAAAGATTATCGCATACCATCAGATAATATTGTAAAGGTTATAAATGTTACGAAATTATAGCACTAGAAATCTAGACTTCCATACTTTTAGACCAAAAACGTGCCCACAACTGATACTAATCTATCGCCCAACTGTTTAGTCGCGCTTTGATTCCTGTGAGCTTAATGGAGGAGGCACAACTCGTTTTTAGTTGTGCAACTAAACAGTTGAATTGGCTGCAAAACAATCGACAATCGCACAATAGTTGTTCTATTGTTTATTCCAAGTTGTAGCCCGTTGTATGTACTTTAAATACTTTGCAAAAGATACTTACGTGAATCAGAAAAACTAGTAATAAGGGGACAAAATTATTTCAATGAGAAATCGATCAACCATTAATGAAAGAGTTGAGTCTACGTAACAAGTTTCAAGCAATTCTGCATTTCAGCAAACGCTATCATATATGAATCATTCTTAATTTTTAGGAGGAATATTTCTATTGGCTCTCTTGGCATTAAGCCATGGGATGCCACGAGATGCTCCAGAGAACCAAATAGATCAAGAGATGTTCCAAGAAGACAGGAGAGTTATTCCCGACGAACGGTGCCCAGTCAACGAGACACATTACCTTCTGCCACATGATTACGATTGTACCAAGTTTTACTACTGTGAATACGGTCTAAGATGGATTGAGCCAAGAAACTGCGCTTTAGGGACTGAGTTTTCTGCCGAATTACATGTAAGTTAAAATTAAGACGCTATAAATTAAGCGCTAGGTTTGTTCCGGTGTGTTCCTTGGAGATCCTGGAACCTTCGTCTGTCACTAGAGAACGGCCACCGAGGGTTTTAGAAAGTCATATCCTACATAATCCTACCTTCCTCCCAGAACCAGGGTATCTTTTGAAGATTTCCCCCGACACCAAAAAAAGGAAGCGCTAGGTTTAAGTCCAGCGGGATATTCTATCCTTCATATCAGTTATCACACCCTTCTTTCTGTCCATTTTGTTATCTTATTTTATTTGTTAACAGGTTTGCATTCATCCGACATTGGCGAATTGTACTCTACCCGGTTCTCCTCCAGATGATTCAACGACTACGCCAATATGTCCACCTGCAAGCACAACAACTCCTTCAACTATTTGTCCACCAGCTACAACTACTCCGTCAACAACCACAACTACAACAACAACTCCAACAACAACTATATCGACAACCACTACATCAACAACATCAGCTCCTAACACCATATGCCCTCCAGCCACAACAACAACTTCACCCACAACAACAACCACCGCACGACCACCTTGTATTGATCAAGGTACACTACCAAACGGTTGTCCCGCGGACTTCACCATACACCAATTGTTGCCGCACGAATCAAACTGTTCCAAGTTCTACTATTGCTTGAGAGGAGAACTTTTAGAGCGGGAATGTACAGCAGGAACACATTTCAACGCGCAGTTACAGGTAACATTAAAAGCGGGCCCACTTTTGACTAAACTATCGCACAACTTTTGTGCGATTGTCGATTGTTTCATAGCTCATTCCACTGTTTAGTTGCACAATTAAAAATTGAGTAATGTTTTCTTATAGGAATCAAAGTGCGACTAAACAGTTGCCTAATAGTTTAGTCAAGGTTGTGCGAGCGCTCTAATAATAAAATCCAAGATTATTCAGACTTATTTCGTAATATCAGATTGCCTTACTGGGGGAACTACCGTGCATAGACAGATGTTTAGAAAGTCTCGATAAGATTAGATAAAATATTAACAATAGTTACTATTTATTAATTGTTACTACATTTCTTTAATGTGTTTAAAGGTTTGCGATTTGCCGAGGAACGCTGGTTGTGACCCTAACGCTGGAGGATGCGATTGCGGTGATGGAGGTGGAGGCGGAGGCGGTGGTGGAGGTGGCGGCGATGGAGGAGATGGTGGCGGCGGAGGTGGAGATGGTGGCGATGGTGGAGGCGGAGGTGGAGGTGGAGGTGGAGGTGATGGAGGAGATGGTGGAGATGGCGAAGGTGATGGTGAAGTAGACGAGATAGAACTCCTGCCAAATGGTTGCCCCGCTGACTTTTCTATCCACAAACTGTTGCCGCATGAATGCGATTGCACTAAATTCTTCTACTGTGTTCGTGGTGAAAAGGTTGAACACTCCTGTCCGTCTGGATTACATTTCAGTCCTACGCTACAGGTAAATTTAACTTTGCTTAAGTAAAGTAATTGTTAAAGTAACTTAATTAATTAATAGTGCATTAATCACACCTTTGACTAAACTTTGGTGCGATTGTCGATTGTTTCGCAACCAATTTAACTGTTTAGTTGCTCAACTAAAAATCGAGTAGTTTCCGCACCTCCATATAAGCTAATACCGGAGGCCTAATTTTAGTCCCTTTCCCTATCCACCCTTTCTATAAGAGGAAAGGATGGGAAGGAAAAGAGGATTTGACGGTGGAGGAGACGCATAGGAAGGAGAAAATCTCCTCTTTATCCGTCTTTATGCGTCTCCTCCGTCAATCAAGGGTAGGCAACGCATCTGTAATTGCGGATGTTTATGGGCAGCGGTCACTTTCCATTTAGGTGGATTCAGGTGGCCGCTTGCTCGTTTGTCACCTTATATTATAAAAAAAAAAAGCTCATAGGAATCAAAGCGCGACTAAACAGTTGTGCGATAGTTTAGTTTCAGGTGTATTTAATGTGTATACAGTAAACAGTATGTTATTTTATTTTTGTTATAACAGAAAACGTAATGTTTCTATCAATAAACTGAAAACATTGTATGTAATGACGTTTCTTTGTTACCAAAATACAGGTTTGCACTTTCCCTGCGGACGCGGGCTGTGAAATTGATGGTGGAGGTGGTGGCGGTGGTGGTGGAGACGGAGATGGTGGCAATGGTGACAACAAGTGTGAGACTGACTGCAACGTAGCACCCTGGCCACACATGGATTGCGACAAATTCTGGAGATGCGACGGCAGAAAAGCGACCTTAGTTACTTGTTCCGAAGGTTTACATTTCAATGCAAAGAAACAAAGCTGTGACTTCATTTGCTACGCTAATTGTGAAAGGAAAAGCATTCAAACTACCAATCATGATTCTGGAATGATGCTGTTTATACCATGGGATAGAGTCGACCATAATTGGGTCGGACAATATATTGGCCATTTATAAGCTAAAGTTCTGAATATTTAATAAAAAAAAAAAGAATTTCCAACAAATAAATGATTAAACTCGTATTTTGTCAATTGAAAAAAATCATTTTTATAGATTTGTAACAGCACCATCTAGCGGACGTTTTATATAACTTTTCTGAGCATGGAAAGGGAATATTTCATTCTGTTCCAATAGATGGCAGCACCTACCTGTAAAATTACAATAGAGATTATTTTCAAACGTGTTTAAACAACGAAAAAAGGAGGCGAATATTAATAAATACAAAAAATTAAAATTTCTGCACGAAATGAAAGTTTATTACACTTTACAGAAAACATTTTCGATTAGATTAAATAAAATTTAGTTTTTCTATTCGACAATAGATGGCGACACCTTCCGATTTATAGGTTGAATTTTATTGAACTTAAATTATGTTTTAATTTATCTTACGGTTATTTATTATTATTATCATTAGTGTAAAATCATGACATCACTACCAACATAAGAATAATTTATAGAGATGATAGCCTGCTCTCTCTTCAAGTCGCTTTGCATGTCTTTTTTAAATATTAACACAGTCTCAATTATTAGGACCTTAATCTCTTAGGACTTTATTCTCAAAAACTTCCCAATATACAAATCTATACAACCAATACAAACAATTCTGTACAATCATTCCCTTTCAATTCAATTGAAAAAAAACCTATTGAAAAATTTACCATTTTTTACAATGTCTCAGTTACAACAGATATCCAGACAAAGAGTACTCGCTATTATACATACAAAAGTAATCTGTGACGGCTGCGAAAAGCGCTTTCAAAAGCTATATTTCATAATTTTCAGCGCATTCATATTTTGTTGGAAGCGCTGAGTGATTACTGCAACAAACCGAACGGTGACGACGGAGAAAAAAAAGCAGACAAAGCGCTGCTTGTTTAGCTTTGGGCGGTAAAAAGCGCTTTAAATGTGCGTGACAAATTAAAATAACGTACAAGGATAACATATACATGCTTTAATCGGAAATGGCAGAATATACCCAAGTGTTAAATTCAACATTCAATAAATAATATTTTTATATTTTGAAATAACTCAAAAACTACTGGGTCGATTTTAAAAATTCTTTCACCGTGAGAAAGGTTAACATAGGATATATTTTTTAATTAAACGCGGACAAAGTCGCGAGCAACAATTAGTATCTATACTATTATAATAAAGCGTAAACACACACTTCTTTGTTGCCTCAGATGTCAGCAATTACAGCTTATGTTTGAACAGTTCTTTTCCTAATAAAGAGCCCTACGCTTACGTCACGCTTTAGGGGGTAAATATTTTAGATAAAAACTAATGTGGGATAGAGACCATAAGTTGCTGCCAACATCAAGGAAGCAAGGTTGTCAAGGATTGTCATCATGTCATGTCGTTCTGACATTTGCAATTGATAATTTGACACATGTAAACAATTAAATAAAATTTTCTTTATTTTATGCGGAAGAAGTCGCACGGGAACAGCTAGTATGATATAAAAGCCTAACAAACTTAAAACTAATCAACCGTATGTAAGAATATTCTGAGAGCGGGTTTATCGTAGTTGTTAAGCGTTTACCAGTTAATATATACGTTCAGTTTCCCTTGTTCATCACGTAATCAGTTTTCCATAACATTAACTGAGTATAAGCAAATATTAGTACGAATTTCGCTTATTTCTAAGTTTAACTTTATACCGTGTTTATTTGTAAGGCTAATATTAAAATATAATTTGTTTTGAATCAAAAGTTATTTAATTTGTGTAAACCGCGAGCTCACCTTAGCGAGAATAATTCTATGAACAAAGAGCATTGTAATTCTTGAGACGCGGCTGCGGCGTGGGGTGGGCGCTGCTTGTGGACGCCGCTCGGAATAATGTCTTAATCCAATCGCGAACAGATGTTTAAATTCGAATCTCATTATTATTAAGGTAAACGTCCCAGATTTTGAACAGATAAATAAATATCGTGTTCAAATTGTTCCATACTTAAGAATGTATTCTGTAAAAATAAACAGATTTTATAGGAAAAAATATTTTAATGTAGTTAAAGCTGAAATAATGACGATGCGATGGTAAAAAAAATAAAACCAGTTAATTTAATCTTTAGTATAGACTAGTTGAGTTACTAGCTTTTTAATGGTGAATTTTTGAAATCGGTTCTGTTGTTTTTGAGTTATTTCAATTCACACAAAAAAACAAATCTTTCTCTTTCATAATATCAGTATAGATGCCAACTTGCCAATAATCAACAGTAAAATGTATTAATTAAAATTATTTTATTATAATCATTGTCAACACTTGGTTCGTTTACCCTATAACAAAAAGACAGAATGATTTCCTTTGGAATGCAAACAAAGGATTAGTAAGTCCTTCAGGGGAATAGATACAATATTTAACATTGTACATTTTATGCAAATGTAACAAAAAAAATTGTAAACACATTTCTAATCCATCGACTAAGCTTTCAGGGTGTGTATACTAATGTTTGATGCTCGTAATATATATTTTTGTTAGCAAATAGTAGGAAAAGTGGGGGATAGTTTTATATAACACTTGCAAGAAGTCTCACAGGGCTCGGTCCAACAGTCCATTATTCGCGCAAAAGCTCAATAGCTGAGTACATTTCTAGTCGTCACCACGGAACGTTCGATATCTTTACATATGTAGTTGACTTTGTGTTAGTTTTAAAGTAATTAACAAGTATTGTTAATTTGGCCGATCGTCTATATTTTTTTTTAAATCATTTGTATTGAAATACCTAAAAATATGGTAAAAACGTAAGCAAAAAAGCGGGCTCTACAACTGTTGAATTATTATTTTTTAACTAGCTTTCTTCCGCGACAGTCTACGTGTAAATAAAAGAACAAAAAGTAAGTAGCTTATGTATTCTTCCATTCTAACCTCTATATCCATGGTAACTTTCATCGACATTCAGTTTAGGCTGCGAACTCTAACAAACAACCATCCAAAATATCTTATTTAAAGGTAATACTAGCTTTCGCGACTCCGTCCGCTGAATTAAAAACAGCCTATGCGTTCATCCAGACAATACACTACATCTATGCCAAATTCCATTAAGATCCTTTTAGCCGTTTAGGTTACAAACTGTAAAAAAACATCCACCTAAACTTTCGCATTTATAATTTTAAGATATACTAGTTGTTCCCATGCGACTTCATCCTCATAAAATTATAATAACTTTATTTTATTGTTTACGTCTGTCGAATGTCAAAATACAAATGCACTAATGACAATTGCTTCCTTGATGTAGGCAGCAACTTATGGTCTCTTTCCCACATTAGGATTTTTATCAAAAATATTTACCCCCTAAGTTTAAAGCCGTGAAAATATATAGCCTAAAGCGTGACTTAGGGTAGGGCTTTTTATTAAAAAAAGAACTATTCAAAAGTATGCTGTGGTTGCTGACATCTTAGGCAACAAAGAAGTGTGTGTTTACGCTTTATTATAATAGTATATATTAACAGGAGTAAACTAATATATTGCTATGAATGCGTCATTTTAGCGTCATTAACGGGCTTTTCACAAAACAAACGGGTATAAAACCGGTTGTGGAAATCGCCCGTATTTGCGATAGTGATGTGATACACATTATTTATATTCGCTCCACAATCGGCGCACACCGACGTTAAATGGAATTTAAAAGCTTCGAGAGCAGTTCGCAGCGATGCTTTTTTGGATGGTATTATGTAATACGTGGTCACTGATCAAAGTTATTTAAAACAATTAAATTAATACTACGTTATCTTAGTTCTGACAGTTTTAATTGGTGATTCAAATTGTTCGTGAAGAAATAAATTAAATGTCAGTTGTACCGTTAGGTTAGCAGTTAGGTTTCTGTTCACACTCATAGTTTTAACAAGTCGAATCTTCATATGAAAAAGACGGAGCGTGTATAGCGGGCTTTATATTAAGGAATTAAGAACTTATGGTGGAATCTAGTAAAGAGACGTACAATATAAGATTTGACGCGTTCAAGAATTTACCTTAAAGATGTTACAAGCAATATTATTTACTACGTGACAGTATGTGCAAGGCAAGATCAGTTCCCCATTTTTACATATTTTACCTACATTTCTATTTAGAAACTAGCTGTTGCCGTGCGGCTTCATCTGCGGTAAATTATAAAAACTTTATTTTATTGTTTACATTTGTGAAATGACAAAATTCAAATGCATAAATGACAACCTTGGTTCCTTGATGTTGGTAGCTCGTAGCTTATGGTCTCTTTTCCTCAACAGGGTTTTATCCAATTTATTTTACCGCCTAAGTTTAATAGCGTGAAAATATATAACCTAAAGCGTGACGTAAGTGTAGGGCTTTTTATTAAAAAAAAAAATCATTCAAAACATGCAGTTTTTGCTGACATCTTACGCCACAAAGAAGTATGTGTTTACGCTTTATTATATTAGTAAAGAGTATAGATGTAAATAAAATTTCGTGTAGTAATTTTAAGTGAAATTCTTGTTTCATTGCATACCGCCGTCCAGCGGTTGTTTGGGCCCTGTACAATTAGAGCGTGACTGTACCGGCGGTGCTGGGGGGAGGGGGGAGATAGATTTGTAATACATACCGGCCCTCTCAGCCGGCTCTGACGCGACAAAATACTGCTATAAACATTGCTGTGAAATCAATCAAGGGATAAGCGCGAAAAGAATTAAAACTATAAAAAAAATAAAAAATCTTTAATCCTTATTCCTTATCAACACTACATGAAATGAAATAATGAAATGAAATGAAATAGCCTTTTATTCATAATAGCTTACAAAGAACTTATGAACTAGGTATACAGAGTTACACATTTATTTTTTCTTCGAAGCTATCTGTTTGCCAGTCGGCAAAGGCCTCCTCCATCATATTTATAATTCTAATTTATATTTATATTATTTAATCTTGTTAATTTTGGTTTCTTCTGTATTTAGTTTTTATTTTTTGTAATGTAGTTGTCTATTTTTCCTTGTAATATTTATGAATATTTTGTTTATAGTATATAGTATATTTTCTTATAATGATGGAGGGTCGTGGTCTTCTATCCCCCACGATGACCAGTCGGCTTGGGGAATGATTTTGTTCTTCATTTTTTTTATTATTTGCCAGTTTTCTAAGTTTTATGGTTTCCGCTTACCGGTTATAAGTTCTTATGATAAAGTTAAAGAGTTGGATCGGGATCTTATTACATCGATATTATTTTTTCTATTAGCTTTGATGGAACTTAAAATTTGTTGTTTTTTGGTGTGTATTCTTGAAGCCGTGTCGGGAGATGTAGATAGTTCTCTTTTCCTTTTATCGTTATTTGTGTTTGGTTCTTTAACAACCAGTTGATCATACTTTAGGTAAGCTATGTTACCTTTTTTCTTTTCTTCTTGCAGTTTTGGTAGTAAAGCCTTCCTCTTCTCTAAGACATCTTTTGTATAATCTTCTGTTACATAAACTTTTTTTCAATCAACACTACAAGTATGAATCAAAAAAAGTAACTGTAAAAAAGTAAGCTGACTGGATTAAATATAATAATATTATATACGAGCTGTTGCCCGCGACTTCATCCGCGTGGTATTAGAAAACATACGTACTATATAAATTACAAAAAGCTACATATCCCTCGGGAACCGGACATTTCTCTGGGATGAAGCTTATCTGATGTGTACTCCAGACTTTGTTTTATATCTGTGCCAAATTTCAATAAGATATGTTGAACCGTTGCAGAATGATCGAGTGAACATTAAAAAACTAAATTAATGAATCCCGCGGGAACCGTAACTATTCCCGGAATAAAAAGTAGCCTATGTGTTCTTCCAGACTATGCTCTAAACCTGTGCCAAATGTCATGGAGATCCATTAAGCCGTTTAGGCTACAAACGCTAACAAACATCCATCCATCCATCTAAACTTTCGCATTTATAATATTAGTAAGAACTAAGAAGTAAGATTATAATATAATGGACTCCGTTATTAAAATAAAACTTATAATCTAAGTAAAGAAAGATTTTTCAGGTATGAAAATCTATTGAACTTTGTTGCTAATTACCTTACGACATGACTATAAGAGGCATATTTCTTCCTCATCTTCAATGTTTTGTAATTTAGTTAATATTTAAAAATTCACGCGACTCCTCCGCTTGGAATTAAAAAAAAAAACAAAAGTAAGTGCACTATGTGTTCTTCCGGAATATCCTCTACATCTGTACCAAATTTCATAGAAATCCGTTCAGCCGTTTAGGCTACAAACTCTATGAAACATCTGTCCATCCATCTAAACTTTCGCATTTATAATATTAGTATGAAGTATGATATTTAAACGTATGACAAAGTTAATGTTAAAAAATGTTGTATTTTTAATAAATAATTAAACAATTCTTTCTGAATTCAAAATATATATATATTTTTATAATATTAGGTGGCAAACGAGCAAGCGGCCACCTAAATCCACCGGAATGGAAAGCGACCGCTGCCCATAAACATCCGCAATTGCAGATGCGTTGCCTACCCTTCATTGACGGAAGAGGAGAGGCACATAAAGAGGAAATTTTCCCTTTCTATACGTCTCCTCCACCGTCAAATCCACTTTTCCTTCCCATCCTTTCCTCTCAAGAAAAGGGTGGAAAGGGAAAGGGATTAAATTAGGCCTCCGACACCACACTCATCAGACGAAACGCGGAATTGCTTCCACTTCACGCCTGTTTTCTGTGTGGTCGTGGTATTACACCGGGCGAGCCGGCCCATTCATGCGAACATGTTAAAGCGGGCTCTACCACTGTTGATGTCTTGTCACATATCAATAGTTATTACTAAAAATCTTTAAAAAACACTAATTCAGTATCGAAATTAAAAGTAAAAAATAGATTTCTATATTATATTAGCTAAGATTGGGCCTTTTATTGGACTAATTATGACTGGCAAACACTTTACCTTTGTCTTCAACCATAGCGAGGAGTAGAAAAAAACAATAAAAAACATCCCGGATCCATCGCGCTTCGCAATTTTCAAAATGGCCGCGGATAAAGAGATAAAACAAAAGATGATCACTTTTTAAGACAATAGATACGTCGCAGAAAATGTTTCGATTTTTAAATTCATGTTTTCATAAAATCAGAAGCCATTTTGAATTTATCTAAGTGTAAATATTTTTTTAAATACAATAACTTATTCTTAAGTTCAATTCGTGATTAACAAAAGTGAATTCTTACTATTCATTCAAAGAAAGGATAAAATTATATTGCGTGTAAAATTCTTATTACAAGATTGGTGTTTCGTTAAAACATGGTATTTAACGTGTTTACAGCGTTTTTTTGTGGTTACGAGCCTTAGTAACGCGGGTATTTCAACTTAAAGCTCCCGTATAAGGTTCTATAACAATAAAGAGCTTTTATTGAAGATGTTGAGTAAATCCGGGATATGAAGCGAAGCGTGTAAGCCGCGGTGTAAAGAATTCTATAACGTGTTGTTTCCGTACGTATTCTGATCTTAATATAGTACGGTTGCTGCTTTTTGGTAAGTGACCAATAATTTGTGGAATTTAGATTTTCATATGCTTATCGAGATGTTATAAGCTGTCTACATAATAATGTAGAGTTTATATTTTTATAGTGGTATTTTTCATAAATAAATATTTTAGTAAGTTATATTTACTATAAGATTGAAAACTGGTTGTTTTGTGTGTAACGAAGTTGTATCCGGGACGATGACCTTTCGTTACATTTGTTCATTTTTAGAGTTTTCTTTTGTGCCAATATTCGTCATCCGTACTATAGATACATAAAAAGGCCACAATCGTAAAAACGCCATGTTGTCTCTATCGCATCACCTATCGATACATCGACGTATTAGCGATTGTGTAAGTCATAAGCTGAAGCGTTTTTACCACACTGTTCTCAATACATATAAAAATTCTGAAATTATCTATTTCTTGTTGGATAAGTGCAATGTCACATATATAGTTAATTTATTTATTACTACAAAATCTTTTGTACTAATAGTATCTTTTGTACTGTAAATATCGTTATTGCTTACTCCGATTGCTCTAGACTTTGCCAGCGTGAAATTTTAATAGAAGTATAACCTGTCACTAACTGATTAGTAGTTAATTTTTAAAATCGACAAAGTTATTTTTGATTTATTTAAATATATACATAAAAGGTAAAATTTTCCATTTTATAACATTAGTATAAGCTTGTATCTTGTGCCATATTTGTAAGGTAATACGGACAGTATTATGCCCCTCGGCATTTCGACCTTTAGGGTAAACCAGCCAGTTTACGACACGTCCGTAACTGGTGGATTCTATACTGATCCGGCTAGAAGGACCAATATCGGTTCGCGGGTGTTCCACCTTTGCTCCGGTAATTGAAACTCAAAGGTAAATCCATTTTAGTTTCTATTAGATAAGGTGTTAACCCGTTGTTAACCAATGTTATTTAGTTTTATACTAAATGAGAATTCGAAAGGCCTCACGATAAGAGTTTATGTTGCCTTAATATAAGACCTGGTTTTCTTGTATTTTCATTTATCTAAATAGTATTACATTTTAGATAATTGTACAGTTAATTTAATTAAACACTCACCTATACAATTATAATAAAGCGTAAACACACTTCTTTGTTGCCTAATATGTCAGCAATAACACCATTGTTTTGAACAATTCTTTTTTTAATAAAAAGCCCTACACTTGTGTCACGCTATAAGCTATACATTTTAACGCCATTAAAATTAGGGGTAAATTGGATAAAAACCCTAATGTGGGAAAGAGACAATAAGTTGCTGCCAACATCAAGGAAGCAAGGTTATCATCATGATGAAGTCTCACGGGAACACCTAGTGTCATATATTGCTAATGTTACAAATGCGAAAGTTAAGAATTATGGATGTATGTTAGATGATATCTCCAGAACGACTGAACGAATCTCGTTGGAATTTGGCATAGATGTAGAACATAGTCTGGAAGACATAAGATACTAATTATTATCATCATCAACTTGCCCTTATCCCTTACGGAGGGTCGGCACAGTATGTGCTGCTCATCCATACATCTCTATCAGTCGTCATATCACATAATCCATCCATACTTTCTTTTGTCTTCCTCTTTCTTTGTAGCCATCCACATTCATTCTTAACATTTTCTGATTTATGTCCCCATCGTCTCGTCGCATAACATGTCCATAACAAAAGATACTAATTATGTTTTTTTTTTAATTCGGCGCTGACTGACGGGCGTCAGCTATTGCTTTACAATTTACTTATGTGTAAACTTTTTAGTATTTATTGATAATAATTTTAAAACTGACATTTTTATTAAAAAAGGGTGTTATATTTGGATCCTGGGATCGTGATTAAAAATCATAACAAACTTTAAGCTGTAATCGTTAGCTTCACAATATAGCATCATACCAATGTAATAATTGCGAAAGTTTAGACTGATGTTTGTTAGAATTTGTAGCCTAAACTACTGAACGGATTTTGATGAAATTTGGTATAGATGTAGATGATATTCTGGAAGAACACATAGACAACTTTTGTTTTTTTTTTAATTCCAATCGGACAGAGTAAATAAGTTCTATATACAAATTGCATCAAGACTTCACCAAACGAGTAGTACAGTCGATTCTGTGAATTCTAGGAGCGTGTCTGAATGGTCGAGGTGTCTCCGACAGCAGCGACGTATCCCGAATGTAAATTTAAATGGACCAACACGACGCCCTGATAAATAAAGAAGAAGGTTAAACGGCCGAGGTGAGCCGAGTAAACATCGTTATTATAGGGTTGTCGATTGGCAATCTTACTATTTTCTCAAATGCTGGCACGTATTCCTTTTAATATTGCTGATGTCCAAAGTCGTCGATGAACATGTCGGGTAACCCGCTGCACGTTTCCCCCTACGTTTAAAAAATGCGAAAATATACATGGTTTGTTAGAGCCTAGTCTAAACTGCTAAACGGATCTCGATGAAATTTAGTATAGATGTAGAGGATAGTCTGGAAAAACACATGACGACGCTGGCGCTCTCTCGTGTCGGAGGCCAAGACCCACTTTGGGTCGCTGCGCCAACGCAGTAAGTATTTACTTTTGTTTACTTAATTCAGTAGGATAGTCGCTGGCGAGAGTTAGTTTTTTAAAACAAATCATTTATTTTTAAACTGATATTGGATGTTAATGAGTGTATCAGAGAAAACTTTTTTAACTGTGTTTTTTTACTACAAAAGGTTCTTAAATTTTTATCTAATAGTTGAGGTTATTTTTTTCAGTTTTACGATAAGGTTGACAACTCTAACTCTCTGTTTTAGCTTTCCATTATATTTGTAATATTCTTCCCTTAATTAAAATAGTAATAATAAAAGTTTGTTCTTAATTTTTTTTAATGCATCCATCAGTGACAACCCTAGGAGCTAATACGTGAGTGACAGACGGTCATAAATTACAAACGTCGCATGATCTCTCTGCGCACTGCACTAAGGGTTGGCACAAGATTCGATTCCAACACAGTTTATGGCTACCACCTATAATATCTTGCACACAAACAAAGTATAGCTATTTTTAGAGCGCATACACCATTGACTAAACTATCGCACAACTGTTTAGTCTAGCTTTGATTCCTATGATCTTATGGCATACTACTTGATTTTTAGTTGTGAAACTAAACAGTTCAATTAGCTGAGAAACAATCGACAATCGCACAACAGCTCTTAATAAAACTGTAACCAGGAAGTATTACAAGATATTTTTCAACTCTTCATAAATTTAGCAATTCTAATTTTCTTAAACAAAAAACTTCTGTTTGACCTTAAAGGTTTTTATATACTTTTTATACAAAATTACGGTACCAAGAGTCAGTAAAACTGGAGTGATAAAAAAGGGGTTTATTCTATTAGCTGGGGTTAGACGAGTGATATACGTACGACACATGTAAACAAGTTTATGAGGACAGACCGTCCCGGGGGGTTATTCTCCATCCAGGTGAGTCTACCCTAGCACGATATTGACGACTCGGAATACGTATGGGTGTGGATTTTACTAATTCTTTGGGGGGTTCGAAATACATTTGGATAAATAAATAAAGAATTGACGGTTTGAAGTTAGATTTAATTTTTTTTAATCTGCAATGTTCACTGATTTGTATAAATGGGTAGGTTATTGATTGGAATTGACAGGTATTGCTTCGATCGACTTAAATACCTTAACACCAACAGCATCAAGATTGAGAAAAACAAATAGGCACAAAATAGAGTAAAGCCTGTCCATTTATATAGATCAGTGAAAAGTCACACTATTCTCTTATTGTTTCTTGATCACTCTATATTTCTTTTGCAACAATTGTGTCAGGATAGATTTACGTTCAGTTTTTTAGTAAAAAATTTTAAAAAATCGCATCGAAATTAATCATGTTTTCTTAGACAAAAAACAAGTACATCTTTTCACTAATTAATTTACAGAAAACAAATGAAAACCGCATTTTCTAGAAATTTCTTTAAAACAAAACACTGCAAGAAAACAAAAATATGAACGTCTTAACCACAGTTAAACAAAGTCAGTTAGTAAAGTATTAAATACGTTTATGAGCGATCGCTTAACGATACCCATCGTTTCCTTCGCATTCCCGTCGGGAGTTCCCGGCAATTATTCCCGGGTAAGAGTAACGCATCAAATATCATTTTATTGCTATCCACCCACGTAATGTGCTGGAATACACGCAATTTCCTTGAGTGATACTTTCCTGTATTTTTTTTCTTATTTAGTTTTATTGGTTATTTTAAGAGTTACAAGGTTGTAATATTGACGTAGAACATGCGATGTTGGATTCCGTTAGAATGTTTTTATACTGAATCGGTTTTATAGCAAATGGGGAAGAAAACTAAATTTCATTAAGATGAAAAGGCGCGTTAAAATCGGAACGAAGTAATTCTGTCAGAAACAATGTCCTATTATTTACATCTATGTCACGATCACGACGGTAATAATATTTTGATATTTCACAGCTGTCTCCTGTTTGCAGGAGAATTGTTGTTTTTTTTTTAATCTATACTATTATAATAAAGCGTAAACACACACTTCTTTGTTGTCTAAGATGTCACCAATTACAGCATATTTTTGAATAATTCTTTTTTTAATAAAAAGACCCACACTCACGTCACGCTTAAGTCTATATATTTTAACGCCATTAAACTTAGGGGAAAACATTTTGGATAAAAACCCCAATGTGGGAAAGAGACCGTATGTTATGGCCAACATCAAGAAAGCAACATCGCCATGGTTTGACGTCATGTCATGTCATTTTGACATTTGCAATTGATAATTTGACAAATGTAAACAATAAATTGAAATTTTTATAATTTCCTGTGGATGAAGTCGCATGGGAATTGTTTACTTATAAGTAGCTTAAATTTGTTACAAAAATATATAATTTCTCCGAACTGCCAAAGCAGTATTGGCGGAAACTGCACCCATAAACTAATACTTTTACTAATACATAAACTATGATATGGAAAATAATTTGAATATCTCTTTATAATTAACAACTTAATTAGTCTTTAGTAATTAGGCCGCGTAGTTATCTATACTAATATTATAAAGAGGAAAAGTTTGTTTTTGATTCTGATGAAATAACTCAATGTTTCACCATTAAAAAGCTACGTTGTCAGTGAGTAACATAGGCTGTTTTATATATTTTTTTTAATTTCACGCTGACGGAGTTGCGGGCAAAAGCTAGTTTAGTATAATTGTTGTTTCCTTCTTTTATAAAGAACATATAGAACCTTTTTGGTGGTAAAACTCTTATAAGTTAGAAGAATAAAAAATAAAACACAAACATGATCATGTCACCGTCAACTGACTTTTTAAGAATATGGGAATGAGTAAAAAAAGGTGAGCTTATTTCAAATATATTGTAGCGTTTCATCTGTAAATAGTAAAAAAATGTGTGTAGTCAGTTTGTAAAAAATAACGTCATTATTGAAAGTTCATCCACGAAAAGCAACGGACAACTAAATTTTCTGTTACCCTAGTTAGACTGCTAAAACATCCAAAAGTGTACGTAGATTTAGCAATAAGCATATTAAGGGCCTGTCCCACCGTAAAATTGTCTGATAACAATCCAACGTGTAAAATATGTAATGGAAATGTCTGATTTTGTTACCTTATCTGACAGTGACGTCATTTCTAAGATATCTGAGCTTCTATCAACTAGTGGTGGGACATAGCCTTAGTATTTACCAGTATTAAGAAACTTTTATGTATACATATAACAAAAAATGTTAAGAGTCAAATGATATTCAAATATCTATTTACTTTATTACATTTTAAAGTTTTCCCTATATCTTTAATTACTTATTTTTACATATAATATATTTTACATGATTTATATATATAAAAAAATGAAATAAAATACATTATATAAAAAATAGAGCACCACCGGCTGCGGAATCCGATGACTCAAGCAACCAGTGGTCAGGTCAAAGTTTTCCCTATCTTATTACAAACACAATAATCGAAAATTTAATCTTACTAATATTATAAATGCGAAAGTATTGATGGATGGATGTTTGTTAGTGTTTCAAGCCTAGACTGCTGAAAGGATATCGATGTTTGGCATGCATATAGAGGGTAGTCTGGAAGAGCATAGACCACGCGCTTTTATTTCTTTTAATCCGGACGGAATCGCGGGCAACAGCTAGTGTATAATTGTACGAGCTGTTGCCCGCGACTTCGTCCGCGTGGTATTAGAAAACATACGAACTATATGAATTAAAAAAAGCTACGTATTCCTCGGGAACCGGACATTTCTCGGGGATGAAGCTTATCCCATGTCTATTCCAGACTTTGTTTTATATTTGTGCCAAATTTCAATAAAATATGTTGAACCGTTGCAGAATGATCGAGTAAACATTAAATAACTAAATTAATGAATCCCACGGGAACCGTAACTATTCCCGGGAGAAAAATTAGCCTATGTGTTCTTTCAGACTATGCTCTAAACCTGTGCCAAATTTCATGGAGATCCGTTCAGTCGTATAGGCTACAAACGCTAACAAACATCCATCCATCCATCCATCTAAACTTTCGCATTTATAATATTAGTAAGATTAAACGTTTGTGATTTGTTTCAGTAACAACAACATACTGTCTGACAAAGAAACGCAATCGCCTATGTTAAAAATTTTCAAAGACATCATGCAAAGAGAGAAAAAGTAAGAATTATTTTTTTTTTAAACTATAATTACAAGACAATGGATGTTATAACCTCAAAAATCAATCTAATTATTCTGCATAGTTAATTTTATCTATATCTACGAGTATACATATAATAAAATTGGAGTGTTTGTTATATCATAAGAAAAATTCCAGACTTCGGGAAGATGATGTAATTGCGTTGCTGATAAATAAAATCGCATTTAATTTTTTTTTGCCTGTCTGTCAGCAAGCCGCGTTAGCTCTGGGTAATCTCTGAAAAGACGGCCGATTTAGACCCGACTTTCACTGACTAGACGGGCATATTATAGGTTTTTTTTAATATTGCGTGGATGAATTCGCGGGAAACAGCTAGTATATAATATGATTTTTACATTAATAATAACGTAAACATTTGCAGTGATTCAGAAAAAGTCAATCTAATCAAGATTGAAAAGCTAGAAAACAAAAAACGTAAGACGTATTCTGGACCACTTCCTAAAACTGACCTGGTGAGTCTAGTAACTAACAATATGTTTGTTAACGTTTATAGCCTAAACGCCTCAACGGATCTCAGTGAAATTTATCATAGTTGTAGAGGGTAGTCTGCAAGAACATATTGGCTACTTTTGATCACAGGAATAGTTACAATTCCCGTGAGATACATTAATTTTGTTTTTTCATGTTGATTCGATAATTCTGCAACGATTTAACATATCTTTTGAACGGGAAAGATATAAAACAAAGTCTGGATTAACACATGGGATACAAATCCCTGAATAATGTCAGTTTTTCGAGAGATAAAAAGCATTTTTGTTTTTTGTATGTTTTTAATGTAGGGGAAACGTCGCGGGGTATAGCTAGTACTTTATAATGGAAATAATTGTTGGAGTTAAAGAGGTTAAGAAAAAGTAAAGATGAAAAAACATTGTAACACCTTATTGTGTCCACACTTGAAACTAAACTATCGCACAACCGTTTTGTCTCGCTTTCATTCCGATAAGCTTCAGGAGGTGCGCACACTACTAGATTTTTAGTTATGCAACTAAACAGTTGAATTGGCAGCGAAACAATCGACAGTCGCACAACAGTTATGCCATAGTTCAAGTGCGTGTCTTCTCTCAGTGGTCCATTTTCCCTTGTTTTCTAGAGATCCTGTGACTCAAGCAGTACGGAGCGGTTCAAGCACAGCCACGGCAGTAAAATGCCGATACAAGACTTGGAACAACAAATGTATAAGGAATGCAATGATAGAACGCAGACTATAGTAAGTACGAGACAGGACACAATTTAGAAGACAGTAACCACACCAAGTTGATTAACATTCTCATTTTAACCTCATTTGAATTTTAGGATGTTTCAACATCTATACTAATGTTATAAAAGGAAAAAAATGTATTTTTGTATTTGTCTATTGAAATGACTCAAAAACTACTGGGCCAATTTAAATAAAATCTTTCACCGTTAAAACGTTAATTTATGTGGTTGTAACATAGGCTATGTATTTTAATTTCACGCGGGCGAAGTCGCAAGCAACAGCTAGTAGCTAATTCCAATAATAACGTTAATTTTCAGCCTTATAGCGCAGAAAAGAAAGACAACTGGTGGTTCTGGGTAAGTTAAAACTAGACTACCTTTTTAGCACTACGGCATTGTAGGCCTTGGCATGGTCGAGAAATTCTACCTCCGTCTATTCATAGTTATAAATCCCCAGTTATGCAAACAATTTTTACGTCACAATTTACATCATCTACCAATTGATTCTTCGGTCTTCCTCGATACCCTCAGGGTTGCACGCTACAAGGGCATTGGGCACCCTGATTTCGTTCAACCTGTGCTGGCTAGTCCATTTTATGCTGGTTAGTTTGAAGCCACATGTAGTTTTTGGCACAAGTAGAGTGAAATAATAAAATCTTACTGATATTAAAAACGTAAAAGTTTAGATGGATGTTTGTTAGAGTTTGTAGCCTAA
>NW_013525213.1:2042946-2044545 GCF_000836215.1 Papilio polytes
GCGAGAGCTAGTGTTTCTATAAAAGCTGTCAATTAATTAACTTCTATATTTCTTTACAGAAAGATGCAGAAAAAAAGAAAGTAGCTGATGATACCTGTTCATGTGTTTCTTGTGCGTAAGTACACAACGCTGAGGTGACTGGGAGGAGGTTGAGAATTTTAAAGTTAGCAGAATCACTAGGAAACTAGATCTATCATTATAACAATATCAACCTGCCCTTGTCCCTGCGAAAGGTCAGCACAGTGTGCTTTCCTATACATCTCTACTGTTGATCCGTATCTCCATCAGCTCTAATATCTGAACTCTCTCCCCCCCCTCTCTCTCACTCTCTCGCTCCCTTGAGCATATCGTCTTGAACACAATCCGTTTGTTTAGTCTTCCTCTACCTTTGTAGTCATTCAGTCATAATCATACTAATATTATTAATGTGAAAGTTTGAATGGATGGAAGGATGGATAGATAGATGGATGGAAGTTTGTTAGAGTTTGTAGCCTAAACGGCTGAACGGATCTGGATGAAATTTGGCATAGATGTAGAGTACAGTCTGGAAGAATACCTAGGCTCTTTTGTTTTTATTAATACAACGCGGATGGAGTCGCGAGCGAAAACTAGTATCATCATAAAATGCTATTAATCCATTTTATACACCTAAATAAAGGAAGTAATGTTAAGGTGTAACTTAATTGACTATTGGTTTTTGACAGAAAATTAATAAAAGTAACAAAAGGGAAATTTCCAGGTTGAAGAAAGTGATCAGTTCGGACTACGCTTGCATCTTTTGTCTGTCACTGGTGTTCGCCATATCCGTGGTGGTGGCGTTCGTAGTCTTCAGGAGTGTAGCGGTGTCTGAATCCATCTCGCCGCAGATCGAAGGACGCATGAGTTCAGCGCTAAAGAAGAACACGATGATCAAATCGAGACGGCAATTCCGTAGCGATGGATCAAACTTGGATGGGAAGTTAGCATATTTTATTATCTGTGATACTGAAGTTACATATACGAGTATATAAAATAACCTTTCATCTATATATATTTTTTTTCTAGTAAACCCTGGACTGACATTGTCACTGATCCCTGGAGAAGTTTACCTAGGTTGTCTGGAGCAGGTAAATTGAATATATTCAATTTATTAGCTTTTGCCCGTCGACTCCGTCCGTGTGGAATTAAAAACAAAACAAAATGCACTAAAAACAAAACAAAATATTCTCAAAAAAACAGTACACTAAAAAGTAACGAAATAATTCCTTGAAAATAGTAAACCTACCTTATTGTAACTGTTAGGTCTATATTGTACAATTATTATTACTTTGATGTCGGTGTCAGCCAAGGTATGGAGTGATATTTCTACGTAAGGGTTTCCACATTTTTACCATAACAATTGACAATTGAAAGTATAGTAACAATTAAGTAATGAATCTACATTGACTGACACCGACTTACAACCTTAATAGATAGATATATGCTGTCGCGGACTTTTATTTAGCAAATTTAAAGGGCTACAATTCTTCCATACATCATTTTTATGTAGATCTTATAGTTTAGGCTACGTAAGCAAAGAAAGCAAAAATGACCCGAAATTTCGTCGCGCGATTTTGAGCT
>NW_013525213.1:2045127-2082810 GCF_000836215.1 Papilio polytes
CGCTTGCGGCTTGTCTCCGCCGACACATAAACCCTTTGATTCACTGCACGGGGAATCATTTTTATCAATCAGCTCTAATAACTACGAGTTCTCGAATTGAACTCGATTCTCGAACGTAACCTGTATCTTCATTCGCGTATACCACACATAGTGGTGTTGTTACCTTTTGCTAGCTTTTACAACATAGGTAAAATATTTATTGTATTTTTAAATCAATTTATATTATACTAGCTTTCGCCTGCGATTCCGTACGCGCGGAATTAGAAAAAAAAACAAAAGCGTGTTCTTCCAGACTATCCTCTACGTCTATAAATAAATTTAATCGAAATCCATTCAGTCGTTTAAGCTACAAACTCTAACAAACATCCATACATCTAAACTTTCGCATTTATAATATTAAAAATAAAGTATGATTCGTATCATATTTGAATAGACATATCAAGAATCTATTTTTCAATTTTTTTTAAACACTTCTATTTTTAAAACAAAAGAATGTGATCCTATATACATTATCTCACCAGATATTTATATTGTGAGTCAAAAATAATTATCATTTATTGAAACCTATTGTTATGAGAACTTCGAGTTTTAGAAGTAACTTTATCACTCCCTCAACGACAAAGAGTCGGATTACGCGGGACACGTTGCAAACCGCGACAGCACTGTACAGTCATGCAGGAAGATGTAACCTTTGCGTAATATTTCTTGACTAGATTTCGCCTGCGATTACGTTAGAATTAAAGAACAAAAATAAGTAGCCTATGTCTTCTTCTAGATTTTGCTCTATATCTATGCAATATTTCATCGAGATCCATTCTGCCGTTTAGGTGGTAAACAAACATCCATCCATCTAAATTTTAGTAAGATAAATATCCATAACAGTGCGGAAGTGTATGCATGACCTCTTTATTTAAAATATCACTCCATCTTGCTTAAGGTTTTCTTTGTTTTCTATGATGTAGGTGACATCGTTACCTTTAATATTCCAAACACTTTAAGAGCTTATTGTATAGGAATTTGTTGATATTTATTTTGTAATATCACTATAATAAATAATTTTTTGTATTAATGGTTACAGCACTGATTTCCAATGTTGAGTCAAAGATCTACAACAATTAATTATTAAAAAATATTAGTTACTTTTCTACCTGACTGTATTTTGGACGCCCATAGTATGACAGTGATAGTGCTTTCTCTTTCCCGCGCGATATTGTTGCATTTGTATTATATCTGCCGGTCCCCTAACGGCATTGTTTTGAACGTGATGTATTACATGGCGAGCGACTCTGAAGTGTCTACAAGTTTTGCAACATGTCTTTTCTTTTATTAGCCGTGGGTTTTCACTGCCGTTAGAACTGAAAACATTGTTAGCCCTTTGGTTTTTATACTGTTAGGTTTTGGAAACCGTATTGTATATATAAATAACTAAAATTTGATAGTTCGTATACCAAAAGTATAAAACAATTTACCCCAAAGATCCATAACTTAGAAAGATCCCTGCAAAAGCGACTGTGTATGCTAAAGGTTTTAAAAAAACAAAATTGATATGCGTCGAATTCTCTATTGCTATTCAATTTTAAACCTTATGTTGAATGAAATAAGAGCTATCTATTTACATAGATAGGTTTTCAATAGCATTCTGTAGGTTTAGATGTAGAGCCCTCTCGTAAACGATAAATATTAATATATTATGATCAAGGTGTAATGGAAGTCAATTGGTGGAAACTTCTTTGGTATATAAAGCGTGTTCTAAAATAATTTGATAGCAAAATATCTGTGGTTAAATAGCTTTTGCTCGCGACTGCGCCTGCGTGAACTTAAGAAATACATAGTCTATGGTACTCACGGATATCGTATCGTAAAATTTTTTCAAATGGGCTTAGTAGTTTTTGAGTTATTTCAATACATACAATAATAAAAATCTTTCTTCTTTGTAATGTCAGTTATACTAGCTGTTGCTCGTGACTTCGCCCGCGTAAAATTAGAGAAAAATACAAAATATAGCCTATGTTACTTACAGATAAATAACCTTTCTAATGGTGAAAGAGTTTTTAAAATCGGCCCAGTAGTTTTTACGTGAAACAAATACATACAAAAATCTAAAAATAAAAAAATACAAATCAACCTCTTTGTAATATTAGTATAACTAGATATACAATTAGGATAAGGCGCGTCCAGGGCACTAGACATAAAGGGAGGCCAATCTTGCTACGATGCTTCGATTCCTCAAAATATAACAGTGTTACAATTACACTTTACACCATCATATGACAAGCATTATTCAAATATTGTTCTAAGTAAAGTCTAGAAAAGAAACACGCTGTATACAACAAGGGTGCGACCAGTTACAAATCATATCTTGGCTCGGGCGTCTTAAGAAGGTATTTATTCGGTACAGGAGGGCATTAAGTGATTTGTAGCCCACAAAGCGACGCGAACAACTCTTTTTTTGTTTCTACCCGCACCGCGACATGAGATTTATTTGATAGATTCTTTATGTATCTCGAGAGAGGTACAAAATCTATCATGATTATAAGTTGTAACAGCTTTTATCTACGGACTTATTTGGGACGTTGTAAAAATGTTTAGTATCGCTTACTTTCGAAACAGTTGTCTTACTAATGTTATAAATGTGAAAGTTTAGATGGATGGATGTTTGTTAGAGTTTGTAGCCTAAACGGCTGAATGAATCTCGATGATTTGGCATAGATGTAGAGGATAGTCTGGAAGAACACATAGGCTACATATTTTTTAAAATTTCACGCTGACGGAGAAAAATCTTTCTCCGTCAGCGTCAGCAATTTTAATCAAAATTAAAAAAGATTAATTTACGAAATTAGAAATCTAAAGATTACATGTATTTGTGTTTATTTTTAACTAGATGGCGTTGATTTTAATAATAGTTTATACTTGTTATTTGCAAATTAATGGGAATACGTATCCAATGTTTCTCTAGAAATAAATGTGAAATTGCAATAACGACCGTTATTTCCCTCTTCCAGTCTCATTATCGCTTCCTTCAGTTTTGAATTCCAATAAGAAGAGTTTAAACAATAGATTTTCGCACGTTTCAAGGATTATTAACAAATGTCTATTCGGAGCCAATTTGTGTTTCCTTTCGACTTTCTCCAAGCGACCGTACGAGACGGAAACCATCCGAATCTCACCGTGTTTTACGTTGCGTTATGTTTTTTAATCCGGCATTGCCGTCGCCCGCGGGACCCCATTGTTCTGGACGCCCCAGACGGACGGTGCTTTGTAAGGCAGACGTAGACGACGCCTTGATTATATCCCAGTAAGCTATAAGTAAACGAGCTGTTTATACGGATTTTCCAGTTAAAAATGTTACTGTATTCGAATAGTTTCAAATCAAATTCAAACGTCTGATGCAACTAATATCTCAAGAAATGTTCCATCCTTTTACTACATGAAAGGAAATGGCCGCAAAGGTATTAGAAACATAATATTTACACCGTCCTTTTGTCCTTTCCTCTGTCTGGTAAAGGATAACGCATCTGGAAATGTACATCACTAGACGCGGTCGATATTTTAGCCGCTGGTCAACATGTAAAAAATTACACGTGTGAAATATATAATAGTTTTCGATCCCTCCATAACTTTGCACTCCTTAACACAATCCTATATTCAATTTTGTAGTAAATGAATTCAACTCTATAAAAATTACTTGATCCATTAACAGACATAATCAGTCATGTCTCCAACAATAGAGATATTCTCTTATGTCTAAAAGCCCTTAGCAACTTATTACTTAGTCATCACAATAACTGCATACATTAGTACATCAGACTTGGAAATTGTATTCGTACCGATAAAACCAGACGATGGCCGCTAAATGCAGTCGCAGACTATCACAATAACAATACACAAAGGGTCTGACGAGGTATAAAAAATGTTTGTCCATTGAAAAGTTCAACTTTCATTCGCCAGAGGCAGCAGCCGGGACAATCCATTATTAGCTAAGAGCTCGGGTATTTATTTCTGCAGTGGTTTTGCAACTGTTGATTTTAGTATGGAAATTTGTCTTATGCTTATGGCTACGTTGTTCAAGAAATGGTACCCTTTTCCCTAGAAAGATACTCTTCAACGTCGCATTGCAGTTCCCGGAGCAAGAAACGCAAGAGAGGGAATACTCCCTGTATTTTGGTGGACGATCTTATCTTTACTGACACCCTGTATATTGAAAGTATTGACAATAGTAATCTATATCTATCATATTTCATACTAATATTATAATTGCGAAAGTTTAGATGGATGGATGGATGGATAGATGGATGGATGTTTGTTTGAGTTTGTAGTCTAAACGACTAAACTGATCTGAATGAAATTTGGCACAGATGTATAGCATAGTCTGGAAGAATACATAGGCTACTTACTTTTGTTTTTTTTTAATCCCACGCGGAGGGAGTCGCAGGCGAAAGCTAGTACTAATATAAAGAGGAAAGATTTGTATTTCTCTAGTATTGAAATAACTCAAAATCTACTGGGCCGATTTCAAAAAATCTTTCACCATTAGAAAGCTACGTTATCGCCGAGTATGCTATATTTTCACGACAAGTCGCGAGCTAAAGCTAGTATTAATAAAGTAAACTAATACACCTATATATCAAATTATTTATACTAAATTGCAATAATATTGATTCAAATATTCTGTGTGATTAAGCAAGGTATAAATTTAAAGGTTAGTAGGGTCGGCAAAATTTAATACGTAAATCCTCAGCAACTTTCAAGCCCCCTAATGTTTACATCTGTACTTTGCTCGCTATTTCGTATCATTTAAGATTAAAACGAGCTATGAGATTTATAAAGTAAAGCAAGTTTATTAAAAAAATCTCGCAAAGTCCCTCATTTGTGGTCTGCGTTACCACAGATTAAAAATGTTATGAAAAATCTTAACCACAGATAAATGTAGAAAATGTCTTTAATTACTTCCATTTTGGCTTGATTAAGTCTATTTAGTTTTTTCTTCACAAAAAATATTTTAATAATCCTAATGAATGTACAGAAAGTACACGACTTTTTATATTTTGTTTTAAAAAGTTTATTAATCTACAAAAAAATAGGTTATTAAAATAAAATGTTTAATAATATTTTAGTTCTTTAACATTGATATTTTTTGAAATCACTAACGTGTGCCTGTAAATGGCTCTTGGACTATAACATTATGATGAAAACGGTAGAGAATGGCTTTTTGGCGGCCAGACGTTGTATTTATGTACAAATACTTTTCTGAATACTTGTTGATAGAGCTCTTTAAATTTACATTAATTTTGCTTTTTATTATCTCTCGCCTCACACTATAGTTGGTCCTCTAAACATTTTAACTAGAAAACTTCACAATAAAATGTATTACAAAACTTAAATAAACATAAATAAGGTGACTCGTAGAAATCAAAAAATATATTGATAGCCATCTTCCTTCTTTTTATTACATTATAGTTTGTCTAAATAAATTAGATTAGTATGATAAATGACGCATATGAAGTATCGAATTTATTTTGTATGAAGGCAAATGCCATACTTAATAGACATGTATCGTAGTGACGAAACACGCAGCGAACAATTTTGAACTATCGATATTCGATTTAAATAATCTTCGAACTCAACTAAAATTATTATTTTCTCATTAACTAATTTAGAGGACAATTCTATTATTGATTATAGTGTAGAGGATTTAGCGATGACAGAAATAATAGCGAAATCCAATTCGATTACGTAGGACTGTAGTAGTAATAAACATTTATTTACTCTCATTATTTGTTATGGTCATTATTAATTTGAGAAAACAGTGGTTTTTTTAAATTCATAAGTTTTAACTATAAATCTATCGATTCCAACTTCTAAAAGAATAAAAATCGAAAATCGATAAGATTCATGACTATCAATAACCATCCCTACTAAATTTAAAATGAATTGTCAAACTAATCTAAATTATTTAGACACACTATACTCGTAGTCTCGCTTCGATTGCTATGAACTTATATGGAGGTGCGCACAATACATGATTTTTAGCTGCAACTATAAATCTAATGTTGCACGTTCAATGGTAGATTAAATGTCGTCCGTCACTAGTGAAAACTCAATTAGAAACAGGATTGCGATCTTGTATTCATAAATATCGTGGCGCAGTTTGAGTACAGGTGGTAGGGGTGTGACGGAAAGGGGAGGGGGTACAGGTGGCTTAATATCCGGCTCGATATTTATTGCAGTTTAATTTATTTTTTAATTGCGTTATAGTAGAAACTTTTTCTGGTAATATTTTAGTTGAAAAAGATGTTTGTTTTAACGTCTATAAAGACGTTACATTAAGAGTTATTTTTCCGAATTTTGGAAAAAATATCAAGTAAATATAGCCTATGTTACTTTGTGATAATGTAGTTTTTTAGTGTTGAAAGAATTTTTAAAATCGGTTGAATAGTTTTTGAGTTTTTTCGTTACATACTAATGCAATTTTCAAATCTGTTAATTAATAATTCCGGTGAATCGATAACGTTACATTTTGAAATGTTTAATACTTGCATATTCGCCAATTTGTTTCCGCAATTCTCGTCTGTCTCTTTCTAACTCGTTGTGCGAGAGCGAGACGATAAACAATTTAATGCTCTACGTACGTCACATGTTATTAACGACGGCTTAATTTCGCGTTGTGTTAAGGCGAAGACGAATTATAGAAATGTTTTACTTCAATTATTAAAAGGAAGTATGTATACATCTTAATTTTTCAATATTTGGAGAATTATGTTTACTAGTTGCATGAAAATAAATGGTTTCCTTAAAATGAAGGAAACAATATTAGCTATTAATAAAGCTGTGTAAAATGTTAGGTGACTAGTTTGTTCCTTAAGTTCGTGAGAACGGAATTAAAAATGTAATAATAAGCATAGTCTATATTACTCTGTAATAATGTAGCTTTCAAAATAATTATGTTAATCAGTTCATTAGTTTTTGAACTTACTACTTAGATACAAAAATACAAATGCTGTTTCTTTATATGAGATAGCATCGCCTTAAGCAAAACGTCTTGTTCATACCGTATCGATGTGTTTGCTCGACTTTATTGTCGAAGTTTCGGGTCAACGTTTGTGAGTTCTCTTGCGATCGAATGTCGTATTATTTAGACGTTATAATAAAGTTTATACTAAGTAGTTAAATTATTAGACTTTAAATATTGGTTTGACCAGTCCGTTTATTGTAAGGGCTACGTCATTTGTTATTTATGAGTTTAGAAGCAATTTTGTAGTCCAAGAATGGAATTTAATTAAAATAGAGGATATTATATATTGTGCCAACCCCCTCCCCTCAAAAGGATAAAAGGAAGACGTAGGAATCTATAAAGGAAAGACTTGTATTTATGTCTTGAAGTAACTCAAAAACTACTAGGGACGATTACAAAGGTCTTTCATCATTTCTACCGTGGTAGTGCCCGCTTTAACATCTTAGCACGAATGGGCCGGCACGCCCGGTGTAATACCACGACCACACAGAAGACAGGCGTGAAATGGAAGCAATTCCGTGTTTCGTCTGATGAGTGTGGTGCCGGATGCCTAATTTAAGTCCCTTTCTCTTTACCACCCTTTTCTTATAAGGAGAGGATGGGAACGGGAAAAGGATTTGACGGGAGAGGAGATGCATAAGAAGGGGAAATGTCGTCTTTATGTGCGTCTCCTCCTCTGTCGGATAAGGGTAGGCAACGCATCTGCAATTGCGGATGTCTATGGGCAGCGGTCGCTTCGCCATTTTGGCGGATTCAGGTGGCCGCTTGCTCGTTTGCCACCTTATGTTATAAAAAAAAAATCATAAAAACAGCTTGTCTTATAATATTCGGTACTCCTAAGAAATACTAAAGAACTGTATTAAAAAGTAATCAAGTGGAAGTAACTTTTCCGTTGAAATTAAAACAAGTAATTATTTAACAGTAAAATGAGAATATAATTTTCGCGGGCCGTTCAGACCCACCTGGGGACTTTTAAATAACCACTCAGGACATATTTATTGTGAAGGGTTAATATACAAGAATGGCGACAAAATGGGCCTTTTAAGCACCGAGCTAATGGCACTCTTGGACCATTGTTTATTATATCTATGTTAAGTCTTTTATTTTAAGTAGGAATTACTTTGAATTTTCAACCATCTTATAGTATTGCAAATAGTGTTTGCAGTGTTTGGTTTACATGTCTGGGATATAAATGGTTTGTTACTTCAAAAGCCACATGTTGGTAGCCAGCTGTCTAATATCTTAGTGTCTCTTTTTGTCTATTTTAAGCCTGCTACTAGATATTATTTATTACTTCCAGACTTACAACGATGAGTCCTACAACAAAGTTAGTGGAACAATATCTCAGATTCTGGAGGCTGATAAATTCTTTGATGGACCAACAAGTGAGAAGCTACGAGGTGAGAATTAGTAGCGCATCAAGTGTTATATTAGCTGATCTTTTGCTGTGTTGTAAATGAGACTATAATATACGAGTATACTCTGGATGTCTTAAGGCTTAGCAATTCTACATTATTCCTCAAATTACAGATTTCTATAAGCGTCTAATTCAAACAGATGCTCGCATAAGAAAATTGAAACAGCAAACAGACGAAGCAAGCGACATCATAACAAAACCTCTACCTGATAGATACAAGAGGTCGCTCATGTCGATAGATACTCCAATAAATACTGACAGCCAAAGGATACCTATCGACACTAAAGTAGACTTGAGTAAATTCAATTTATTCTACCCACCGTTTGTTGCTGTTAAAGATTCTGCATTCGCTAATCAGAAACCAAGATTTAAAAAGGCTGATGACGACCCTTACAATAATCAACCATCAGGTATAGTAATAGAAAACAAAAAACTAATGGTACAGTATGGACCATTCGATAGGAAACGGAATTTTCCAAAATGCTCCCATATGTTGAAAGACTCGAAATCACACGAGAAACAATTGAAACATCCTTTCTATAAGAACTCACAACGGTTGGACGAACTATTGGGTCAAATGTTGGAACATAACTTGGATAAGGTTGTAGCGAATCCATTTAACTTAGATCTCTGGAATAGTGAGAAGGATAAATGCAAACATTCGAAGGACGAACCGGATGTGGTGACAAAAACAGAAGAAGAACCACAAAAACAAATTTCATATCCACCTAAATCTGACGACTCTGTTAAGCTGATGGGCGTTAAAAGAAGAAATGGTTTAGCAGAAGGAAATCCGAGTTACATTGAAAAAGAAGCTGCACATATAAATGACGAGGAAACCGATGAACTTTTCTTTCCATCGACAACACAAAAATATGGGGTTGTGTTAAGCGTATCAACATTTATGTATGTATTAAAAATATTACTATTAGTTTAAGATAAAAAGTTTTTTAAGAGAAATTGGCAAAACTTATCAACAAAATACATAGACATGCAATACCGGAGACTATAGATACCAAAAAAGAATAAAACGGAGATTCTTAAAAGCTTGTTAAAGATTGTAACGAATCTCTCGTATTAGTCTGATAGATATAATGCAGAGTTTGTTTTAGTAATGCCGACAGTACCGAAGAAAACAGAGTTTCAAAGAACAGCGACGAGTTATCAGTAAATAGACGTAAACTATTACAACTAAACGAGGAAGATGAAGACAATCTTGCTTATGAAGACTTTAAAGAAGTTCTCGCAGATTATACTGACACTCATGATGAGACAGATAAACAAGTCGAAAGGGACAGAAGATCTGATGTAAGTCTCCCAGAACTCATATATACAATTGCTATCTCTGTTTTATTCCAAGGGAATGATACAGATGGTAATAGTTAACCTAAATTTCTTTTTCAGAATTCCGTGATTTCTGGAAAACGATCTTTCTCGGATAAATACGATATCTCGTTAGTACATAATCCGAATTGGAAAAGTCCGATGCAATTATATCCTGATGAATTAAATCTACTAATAAAAAATACGGGATCTTCAAGAGCTGATAGTGAATTTGAAAAAGGATTCCTAGATCCTAAAGATAAAGTTAAAAATACTGACACAGATTACGTAGAGGAATATTTAAATAATAAATACTCAAAATTAGCTCAAGCGTATAGTGATTATGGTGTACTGGCAGCAAAAAAAGATTATGTAACGAATGAAATGAACTTACCGACAGAAAATATTTTACATCATGAATTTCCAAAGAGTTCTACTGAAAAGGAGAACAATTTAAAACCTAATTTAATTAAAAAGCGAAGAAGCGCACAAATGCGTAGGTATTTAATGTTTTTATAATAATAAGTAGTTTTAAACTTAATAAAAAAAAAGCCTTAAAATTTTGATACACAACACTAATAAACATAGAATTTTTGTCTGACAAACATAAATAAAAATATAAGTATTATGAGAAGAGCAGGGGTATCGAAAGCCGAATCAGCCAAAGAAAACACAGCAGGGTGGCAAAAACAGTCGTTTATTGGTTATTACACCAATGTGGTTGGTCTGCTCGCGGACCCCGGGTTGGAACCACGCGCAGATACAAAAAATGTTCAAATACCGGGTAACCGTCACAGAACAGCAAGCGGTTATCTGCTGAATTAGGCCGTCACTACCGCAAGCAACCTAATTCAGCGACACTACTAGTGACATTCTGAGTAAAAGTAGTCACAAGACAGCAAGCTAATATACTCAGAATCGTGTCGTAGGAACTAACTGGAGAAGACAGCAGTAATTGTTTTCCCTCTTTTACTTCTCATTTGCGTAATGTACTTACTTAATGTACTTAACCTAAGGCACATGCAATACAACATCATGTTTTAAAATACAGGTGGCGCCATCTATTTTTGTACGTAGAACAACTGGGCTGCAGTGAATGTTTGTTACAGTATTACATTTTTGACAGTACCCACTGTAAACATAATATCAAATTAACTAAAGCATTTGTACAATATTTCCAGACGAACTTAACAATCAAGATGTAAAATATCCATTTGTATCGAATAACATGACAACATCAAGAAATGCTTTAAAAATTAACGATTTTGGACCAGAAGTGAACGAATTCTTTCCCAAGGTTAAGATATCATCTGAACTTAAAGAGTTAAGAAATATGGAGAAAAATGTCAACGAAACTCAGATACATCGCTCGGATCCATCTTTATTTAGAAAAATCCGATCATTAAAATCGATAGAAGCTGAAGAAATTAAAGATGCATTAGATTTAAACAATAACCGACAATTCGTACCTAATGCAGAAGTTAATAATACAAGCTTCAGTAATAATAGTAGTGTTGAAGGCCCTGGTGAAATTTTACGTGTATTTTCCGATTGGTTTCTAACTCTAGCTAAATTGTCTGGTGAATTTAAAGATAATTCCACAACAACTAAGTAAGTATTATGTAACTTAACACACGAATTATCAGTTTTCAAGTAAATACCATTTTCCAAAAACAAATTTCAAGTTTATGATTTAAGAAATTTAAATTAATAAAGTCTTGGTCAGTTTAACATTTCAATGCCTTCATTTTTAACCTTAACCTATCAGTACGTAATACTTTCAGACTAAGCTTTACAACATTGAATACATCAACATTTAAACCAGAAAATGTTACAAAAGACTTCATGTATCCAATGTACGACGCGGATATGATTGAAAACATCGGCCATAGATCTAGAGTGCTCATGTCTATTGAAGAGAAAAATGGAAACACCACGTTGACAACTGTCACAAATAACACGAAAAGTGATAAAACCGAGGGAAAAAATAAAGAAAGTAATAAAGAAAATAAAGGTAATAAATTTGTATCCCAATATCATTATCAAAAGCCTTACGTAGCCGTATCATTGATTGTATTTAGATTTCACACTTTGAACTCCCATAGTCTATACTGAAAATTATAAGTTGAGCAAATTACATTGCTGCTAATCAAAATGATTCAAAGTCTCATTGCAGGATTACCAACAAAACTACCGCCAGCAAATCAAACAACAATAGTTAAACACGAAAATACCACAAATTCCAACTCAACTTCACCACATGAGGATAAAGTAAATCGTACAGTTGTCAAAAGAAGTGCTGATAGTAATCTAATTTTCTGGAATGATATCTATGACGATGAATATGGAGTTAAAATAGACTATTTAGATAACGAAGCTAGGAATAAACATTCGGTAGATAATGAGAATTTTATGAAACGCTCCGGACAATGGATCAACAAGAAATTCAGGAAACTGGGTGAAAGTATACGCACCGGTTATAATTCTAGAAAGAGTTATAAAAGACCACATATCATTAATAGAATGAATAATAGAGAACGTAGTTTTAATAGATTTTTACGTAAAGTCAATGATCTCAGGTAAATATTATTTGCGGAAATGTAAATAATGTGATACTAAGTGAATAATGAACTGATTCATCGTATTCCAGACCTAAAGCCTACTACAAACGTGATGAAAGCGGACTGTTATATTCAAAGAAGAAGAAATATGAGGTAAGTAATGGAATTAAAATTTAAGGCAAGTTTCTGAATCAACGACAGTCCCTCAAAGAATTAACTGAAAGACAACACTATTAAGAACCCGGATGAGGAATTCGAGTAGAAAAGATGATGATGATGATGATTTTAGTGAAGAGTATTTAATCATATTTGTTCCAGGATGATGAAAGTGAAAATTATTTAAACTTCGCTTCTATGACAGCTAAAATGAAGCAAATATGTCACGAAGCAGCTAAAGCCGTAGAAAAAACTAGAAATATAAACAGTAAGAGTGTTATATGTAAAATACCTATAGTAATAGTAATGGCATACGGATAGTCCCAAAGTTCTTGCGGAAGATCGGCGGCTGGTACCTCAGTAAGTAGCGCCCAGTATTCAATGCTGAGCGTGGATCCAATCCGGTCAGCATTGCAACGCTCATTACATTTTTATTAAATTACAATTTAATTATTTTGTCTTAAGTACTGTACGTCATGCCTGTATTTTTTTGTTATTGCTCATTGTATTGTTATGGATTAATTGTCAGTTAATTTGTTTTTATTTAATTACTTGTAAAGTCCGTGAGAGTGAGGGTGGCGAGGAGGTTGTGGCGACGTCTCTGATGCAGCAGCTCGTGAAACTGATGACCGACCTCGTCGACTTCCAAGTGCAGCAGAAGACGTGCTCTAGTTTGTATATTTTTGATTAATTTGGCATCATACTTGTCATTATCATGAGGAGTATTTAGACTAGCTTTTTTGTTTATAAACTACAGAAATGTAGAACAAAATCTTTTTAGTCTATCTTCAAGTAAATGCTGAGTTGTGAAGGAGTTTTTCTATTTTCCAGAGCTGCCGCAAGATCTCTCTGATTTCCTGCAGTGGCTGACATCACCTCCAGGTTCTGATGAGAGTAAGGACACAAGATTCGACATGATACTAATTGCCTCACCTTTAAACGAAACTAAACAATATAAAACTACTGGTGAGTAATATTAGTTAATTTATAACAAGGTTGAAGATATAAGAATCCACATGTAGGTACTTATCTTTACTAATGACTTCATTGACTGACTTCCCAAAAGATTTTTATTTATTTATTTAATAACGAGAATATATCTACATATGTGATAATACATAATATTTTAAGTTAAAAATACAATAAACAACTGATAATGAAGAAAAAAAAATCAAATTGTACACAGAAATAAAAAAGAAGAATATAACAACATATATCTAAATACCACCATTTGCCTCGCCCTCCACACATCTGTATGCAGCCTCTGTGAATTTCGACTCATTACAACTAAAGATATCTATATATTCAGAAATGATATTGAGCAGACGTATGGCGCGCGACATTGGGGCATTTTTCATTAAATCTATTCGCGTAAACGGCTCCAGAAAAAGATACGGGTGACGGCGCAACTGTACCGCGTAGTCGGGTACACGTAACCGCAGGTGTTATATGTAAAATAATTGAAGGAGGTATTCAATTTGTCTGTATGTTCATCAACTACTGGAGACACTACTGGTTGCCTCCCGTAGTAAACAAGCCTTCGCGTTTTATCTACAGCATCTTCCTATCGTCTTACGAAGTCATTGGTCAGACTTTAATAGCTCACTTTACTTTTACTCATTACTCATTGCAGTGGTATAATTGTAGGGAAGGGAAAAGAATTAGAAAGAAAACATGCTAGAAGTAAAGAGTATATGAATATTTGTTTGTTAACAGAATCACCATTAGGAGAAATAGCTGATTCGATATTAAAAGAAGAGACAGATCCTAAATCTGAATGTTTGAATATTCTTCAATCGGTGCGAGAACTTTTACGTTTATATGACGAATTGTCTTATGAAGAAAAGGTAAGTTAAGATTTTGTTAGAAAATTTACAGTGTGTTTGGTGCATTGCTTTTAAAATATGGAAAAGGGATCCAAATATCTACATATTTATGAAGCAGAGAGAATATTATTACAGAATAATTTTACTAATCTTACTAATAATATAAATGTGAAAGTTTAGATGGATGGATGTTTGTTAGAGTTTGTAGCTTAAACTGCTAAACGGATCTCGATGAAAATTGACATAGATATAGAGGATAGTCTGAAAGAACGCAAAGGCTACTCACTTATGTTTTTTTTTTTCATTCCACGCGAACGGAGTCTCGGGCGAAAGTTATTCGTTTATAAACATCGATAATAATGTTTTCATAATTGGTACGTTTTCTCATTTTAATCAAGTTTTAAAACTATTTCAGACTAAGTTACTTGGCATCAGAGAATATTTGGAAAACCAAAGAAACTTTCTTTTAAAAATATTATCGACTCCTATCGATTTGGGTGTAAGTATTAAAAGATCTATTTATTATTTCGAATTTTTATACTTTAATTATACTAAATTAATTTGAAATTCCAGACATCCTTAGATATGTTAAAAATGTATAGAAAACGTAACACACCAGCTCGCTTCAAGAGATACATCTCACAAAAGAAGGGCCCAAACAAAACACAAACGCGAAGGAAAGAAACGCCCGCAAAGAGAATCAATAAATTCACAAAAACATCGGAAACTAAACGAACGAAGACTACAATGAATCAAATAGACTCTATGGTTGTTACTGAAGGAGTTAGGAAAAAGAAACAAAAATCAGACAAGGAGACAGCGGAAAATAAATCAACAACACATCGCAAATTTGAACCTAAAACTGCAACTGTTAAGGCATAAAATTCATTGAATCACATTTTAATTGTGTTAAATATATAGTCATCTCTTTCACTTATTTTAAAATAAAAGAGACACTGGTATTTAATTTTAGATCTTATTTATGTACTGGATAGGTCTGTCTTCTAATTCCATCTATAAATTCGAGTTTCTACAACCAAATATAAGAGTTACAAATGTCCAGTGGAAAATAGAGGTCAGTGGTTTAAATGTTAGGTCAGTAGACTTGTACGGTTTTTCATTATTCGTTTAGGATTGTCGATAGTTTAATTTGTTTGAATTGTAATTTTAACATAGGCTGCACAGTTTAATTGCATGCGTATTTGTAACAGTTTACAAACGTTTGTTTTATGATAGGATTTACTTTCAGGATATTGTAATAAATGTATTTTTTTAATATATTTGAGTCTTATTCCTTACTATAGTCGATTAACAGTTTATTGCAGTTCTTAAAGGACAGATGAAAGAAAAACAGTGTGTCTTCGCCACCTTAATTATTATTTTGAAGGTAATTATTTAATACTTATTAAATACTAACATATAATAGAATCAAGTCCTTTAATTGCTTTGCGTTCATAAAATACTAGCAGTTCTCATGCGACTTCATCCGCATAAAATTATAAAAATTTCACTTTATTTTCATTTGTTAAATTATCAATTGCAAATGTCAAAATGACACGACATGGTGTCAAACCATGGCAACCTTGCTTCCTTGATGTTGGCAACAACTTATGGTCTCTTTCCCATATTAGAGTTTTTATCTAAAACATTTGCCTCTAAGTTTAACGACGTATGTATAGCCTAAAGCGTGACGTAAGTGTAGGGCTTTTTATTAATAAAAGATTTGTTCGAAAACATGCTGTAATTGCTGACACCTTAGGCAAACAAAGAAGTGTGTGTTTACGCTTTATTATAATAGTAAAGATCAAGTCCTTTAATTGCTTAGTATTTATAAAATATGGGATCGACTATTTTTGACCATTTTACTGTGAGTTTTTATCTAAATATTCTCAAAGACGTATCCTGTAAGGAGCTAGAAGTTAACAAATGTTTCTTCATGTCGCACAGGTTTCTTGTCCATATTTTATAACCGCTTAGACGAAACATAGTTAATAATATGTTTGCCTGCATTTTATGACTCGTTTCCAGCACAGACGGCGAGTTGAAATATTTAGTTGTAATAGCGCATGCTTTTACGTTATTGCACTTTATTGCATCTGGGGAGACGATGTTACGGTAGGTTTCTATTGCTGAGATGTAAGCGTTAAAAGATATTGTTGTTTCAACTGTTTGGATGAGAATAAGAGGGATGTTTTTGTATTAGTGTAACTATCTACAGTGAAAGCCTACGGTATATATTGTAATGGTACTCTTGAAGCATAATTGTATCGCGGTGTAACCGGAAATGTTTTTATTATAATGATGTTGTTTTTTTCTTAATGGAGTATTTGTTTTAATAATTTGTTGTGTCGTCGGTAAAAAGTATTTTTTTCTATAGTCTTAAAAATTCCTGTTCTCATTTCTCTTTGATGATAAGAAATATTACTGTTCATATTAATATTATAAATGTAAAAGTTTAGATGGATGGATGTTTGTTAGAGTTTGTAGCCTAAACTGCTGTACAGATCTCGATAAAATTTGGCACAACTGTAGAACATAGTCTGGAAGAACACATAGGCTATTTACGTTTTTTTAATTTCACTCGTGGAATCGCTGGCAAAAGCTAGTATACTTTCGAGTTTTCGAATGCCATCTAAACTGGAGCAATAAAATTGTTTATATTCAGTTGTCACGCTAACTCGGTGAGACGTTGGCGTTATTTATGTTTATTTTCTCTCAGAGGACGCCGTAAAATTACTTCATGTTCACGTATTTACTGATCAAATACAATATTGTACCAAGTATCAAAGATATGAACTAACTTTTGGTAAAAGAGTGGACGCTTTACCACCAATCTATGGGACCCTGGTACTTCGACACAATCCTTTGTATAAAAAATCTTAGAATTAATGACTTTACAGCTACATACGTTTAGATGTAACTGACCAATCGAACTGTTCAGTTGAAACTGTCAGAACTTATGCCCGCGACGCAGTCCGCGTGTAATTAAAAATGTAAGTAGCTTACGTGTTTTTCCAGAATATGCTCTACCTCTGTCCTCGTGAAATTAAAAATCAAAACTGAGTAGCCTATGTGTTCTTCCAGACTATCCTCTACATCTATGCCGAATTTCAATGACATCCATTCAAACGTTTAGGCTACAAACTCTAACAAATATCCATCCATCTACACTTATCTAAACTTTCGCATTTATAATATTAGTAAGGTCGGAAACCATTTACCCCAACATTTTATGTGGCCCTAGTATTTCTTCCAAACACGAATCTTGCAAAAAACTTTCAACGACAATAAATTTTAAAACAATGCTGAATATTTAAACCAAACATTTAGTCGATACCGGAAAATTATTTCGCTTTAGAATTAAGGGAAAACTTAACAGATTTTTTTCCCGCCCAAACCTTAGCTAGGAATCACTTTATCCGCGGCGGAATTCGCGTCACGTAGTAAAGCGCCCGCCAGACGTTCAGGTGTAGCATAAACGTACATACAAACAGACGTCTATGTATAATAGATGCGATATACATTTGCGCGCTCCGAGGCCGAGTATCAAATTTAAATATACATTCGCATCTGTACGTGCTTACTCATTACTTAATACAGGATGTTTGGTTTTTCATTAATTCTAATTAGCTGAAAAAAAATATTTCTTTCAATTATTACTTTATATTACGTCATGTAATAGTTAATAACAGTAATAAAGTATTAAATACTAAATAAAAATAAGTTTTGATTGCAAATTGCTTATCAAATATTACTAAAGCTAATTAACGTACGGAATATTTTGCCCTTAGATTTATGGAATAAGAACTTATATTTTTAACTAACTTTCTGTATAGTATTAGTCAGATGATTTTTTTTTTGCTTCTGATTTTTGAACACCATGTATACACGCAAGTCGGAACGGGCCAGTATCGAAAGTAACCGGCGGGTAAGTGCTGTATTTTGTACGAAAATTATAGCATTGCTAGAAAATAGGGAAGTACTTCGTGGTTATCGATATTTTATTATGCTTTACACACATTTTTGTTCCGTATTATTATTTTGATATTGCTTTAAAACTTAGAATATAACTATAGTGTTGAAAATCTAGGAATGTTTAATCAGAGATTTTTGTACCTTTTGTACCTTTTTTTTGTACCTTTTGCAGGGTATTAAATGTCTTGTGTCACTTGACTCAGATATCATAATCATGTCAAAACCGTTAACATAGAAATAAGTTTTTACCAATTTATCGATAAATTACCTTCAGCAGTGCAAATACAGCCCTACCTCTGCAGTATCACTTGAGTGCAGTCTCGACGCCATAATGTCGATAACGTACCGCGCTAATTATTTTGCAAGTTCTCTCGTGTATCGATAACATTGTTTATGAACATCACTAACCATTTGTAGTCTGGCTGTCTGAAAATTACTAAGTGTATAATACTTTGTGTATATTTAATTTTGTTTGGAATATTACATCAAGTCTTATTACAATATTAAAAATGCGAAAGTTTAGATGGATGGATGGATGTTTTAGTCTAAACGGCTGAACGGATTTGGATAAAATTTAGCATACAGACTATGTATGTATCAATAACACATAGACTTACTCCTTTTTAAAATTCCACACACAGACGAAGTTACGGACGAAAGCTAGTTAATATACATTCCCAGAATAGATTTTAAAAAAACATCAAAAATATACTTTCGTCCTTTAAGAGACCCTTATTAGATTTAGTATGACATACTATTTGAATAACCATTAAAAGTCTCTGAGTACAACTCATTGTGGCAGTTAAACTTATAAAGTATACTAATAATGAAAACATCCCATTTCCCGTGCCAGAAGTGTACACTAAGCCTCATGCTTCGAGTCTTATTCAATTACAACTTTTACGTTTTTATTGTCGAAGTTCTAGAGCCATCTCTAGCCACATTGAAACGGGACACGAGATGCAATTTTATTTGAATTATAAAGAACTTTCTAGATTGTATACTGTTTTATTGTATTTAAATTGTGCTTGTATTGTAATGTGGCTTTATTTTTATTGTAGTTTGAATCTTTTTTATTTCAGGATAATATTACTGTAAGTTACTATGGATTTAATGTTTGTTACAAAATGAGTTTTGATTTTTTTTACTGGTTTTACATATATTTATAAGAGAATAAGGATCAGAAACACAGCGGGTGCACACCTTTGACTACACAATTATTGTGTGTTTGTCGATAGTCGATTGTTTCGCAGCCAATTCAACTGTTTAGTTGCACAACTAAAAATCGAGTAGTGTACACCTCCATATCAGCTCATAGGAATCGCAGCGTGACTAAATAGTTTTGCGATAGTTTAGTCGAAGGTGTGTGCACGCACTCTCTTAAAATTATCGTATGAAGTAATTTTCATTACTTAAAAATGGAAACGATACTTTTATTTGTGCTACGAAATTTAAGGTTACAATTTCAGTTATCATGTTTTTATTAAAAAGAGGTAGTTCATAAAAGGTCTAGTAATTCGAAATTGTTGAGAAAAGTTGTTAATAAAAAAACATTCTAAATTTGTTCATAAAAGAAACTTGGTCAGCAAATGCATCAAAACAAAAACAGCTTTTTTAAAATCAATAACATCATCCGTCGGCAACGTTACCTCGATAGTATCGCCTCACCACGTCACATTACGCTGGTATATTTACGACACTGACGCTGTAGGGTGGGCAGTGCCCGTTAATATTTTATACCACACTGCCAACGACTTTTATTGGCCACGAACGGCCAAGATCGATACAGAATAGCGAGTTTTCGTGTCAGACGTTACTACGTTTGTGTGAATTTGACAATTTAGTTGGATTATAGATATCTTGGTCGCTATCTAGTACGTAACAACAACTTGTATGCCAGTTATTGGCATGTGACTCTTATTGTAATGAGGAAACACATGCCAGTAATATAGAATTTGCATGCCAGTTGATAAGATCGAATGCGTCATGTTCGCTTCATAGCTGCTCGTACTCACCCTCTATTTGAAGCCAGATTTCTTTGGGCAGTAGAAATACTTAACTAAATTACTAGTTTAGTGTTTACTAAGCAAGAAAGAAACACTCTAAGATAACTAACTAACACGAACTAACAATATTAACTTACGGAGTGCATCGATTTCAAGACCTTGTTCTTTCATATATCCTAGACTTCTCAATTCCTGTGAGGCTGAGTAAAATAACTACTATATCTTCCAAATTATACTGAAGTCCTGATCAATGTGGTATTAGCACTTCAGTGAATTAACTAGGAAAAGATAGATGGCGGAAATTTATCGAAGACCGTAATGCAAAGTTTATGATACTACATAGGTTAAGTTAATACGTAAAAATCCTTCTTATTTTATTCAACTTCTGTAATAGATATCAATAAATTGTACCAGGAGACCATAAATCAAAGTAGAGACGTTGAAATATCTAAGATACAAAAAGCACACGGCTGCGGACTACGGACAAGTTTGACATTTTATTTACTATCCTATGTAAAGATAAAGAGTTTTCCATGTTCAAGGTAAATAGGAAAACCCGCCTTCGAGGTAGGGCGTGGTTTGTGGGTAGGCGTGACTTGGTTTACGATGATCTATGAAATGTTAGGATACGCTACATTTAGGATTAATTTAAAAAAATGCGATTGCATGTAGAAATATTATTAGACTAATAATGCGTAAGTTATATAGAAAAAGACATACTTATTTGATTGTTAGTTCGGAAGCAATTTTCACATTAATAAAGTGCTCATATTGTAAGAGACACTTCAGACTGGATAACCTAACACTGTGTTTGAATTACAAAAACGTATGTACGTAGTTATGTAGTAAAACTGAAATATAGTTATTTGTCTATACAATTGGCGGATTTTAATGTAAGTTAACACAATTTTCGATCATGCCGAGAAAATATCACACGAAATTTGATAATCACATGTTATACTATATTTGATTTATCATTCTAATACGAATTGCTAGATTATTCACTAAAATATCAATTACAAGTAAAATTCTTCAAAAAACGTTTTTCAAAAAATTTCATAATTGCAAATTGCCGCATCCATTCAACTACGCACAGACGCTTCCAACATCCATGTTGAGTGTAGTAGGCGTGCAGCACTAATGCAATTGGCCGGAGGAGCAGCTGGAAAATCAATAACCTCCAGACTTCCAGCTCACGGTTTATGAATATTTCACTGCGGCTGCATGAAAACTTTATTTACACTCTCACACATGTAGCCATTTAGCGATCTTGTCACAAATGAATGAGGTTCTTTTATGAGGGTTTGATCAAATTCCTTTTGAACTGGATCCAGATCTACAGCCAATCTGACTAACATATGATAAATCCGAATGCAAGATATCAGTCTAGAAGAAAAGTACAACCATAGGAACTGCTAGAGAAGTATTTAAAATGTTTTGATGGAGAAGTTTTTTTTTTAAAACATAAGGTGGCAAATGAGCAAACCACCTGAATTCGACAAAATTTTGCCGCAATTGCAGATGCGTTGCCTTCCCTTATCCGAATGAGGAGACGCACATAAAGAAGATATTTCCCATTCCTATGCTTCTCCGCCGTCAAATCCACTTCCCCTTCCCATCCTCTCCTTATAAGAAAATAGTGGTAGAGTGGACTTAAATTAGGCGTATAAGAATGATTAAGACTTCTATACTAATATTATAAAGGGGAAAGATTTGTATTTTTGTATGTATTGAAATAAATCAAAAACTACTGGGCCGATTTTTAAAATTCTTTCACCATTAGAAATGTAATTTATCTGTAACATAGGCTGCATATTTAATTACTTTTAAATTTCACGCAGGCGAAGTCGCAAGCAACAGCTAGTAGTTGATAAAGCTTGTCGTCTTTTCGTTCAATTACTGCCAAACAGTTGGTAAGCCAAATGTTACCAACATATGTCAACCAGAATGCAATATATAATGGACCCAAAAAAACATTTCAAAAATCATGTTTAAAATCAATTGCAGGATCTTCTCAAATCTTCTAAACTAAGTTTTGTTATATGCTTAGAAAAACTATGTAAACGTGATAGTTATTCGATTCAACGTTTGGTATTAAGAATTAAAAAGAAAACTTTTTCTTGTCAGCGCTGTGTACGCCAGTCATTTGCATGTTCTGCTTTTTTGCTTTTTCATTGGTCTATAGTATAATAATTTGGTTGTGAAATTGCAATTGGTTTAATAATAATAATACACATTTAATCAGTTCCAAAACACACTGCAACACAATACAACATAATACACTTGAACAAAAAAAATACAAACGAGAAAAACGAAAACCAATCATAAACAATCAAAACTAATGACAAGAAAATTGAAGAGGAAAAAA
The DNA here is from genome assembly GCF_000836215.1 of Papilio polytes. Lineage (NCBI taxonomy): Eukaryota > Metazoa > Arthropoda > Insecta > Lepidoptera > Papilionidae > Papilio > Papilio polytes. The sequence goes on from NW_013525213.1 coordinate 2,067,772, forward strand.
AAAACAAAATATATAAACAATTTGACAATGCGTTGCAATGCAGAACTGATAGGGCCTTTGCTCAGCTATGTGTTTTGTACCCTAGGGGTAAAAACGCTGATGTTCTGCAAAGTACTAATAACTAATATTATAAATGCGAAAGTTTAGATAGATGGATGGATGTTTGTTAGAGTTTGTAGCCCAAACAGTGAATGGATCTCGATGAAATTTGGCATAGATGTAGAGGATAGTCTGGAAGAACACATAGGCTACTCACTTATGTTTTTTTCAATTCCACGCGGACGAAGTCGCGGGCGAAAACTATAGTCTGCAAGAAAAAGAACTTCATTTAGTTGAGGTAGCTACAGTTTGTTACTAATGTAGAAGTTACTAAAGAAAACTTGCCTTACAAAATTAGATGTGGAATTTAAAAATTCGTTTTCTTTATAACAAGTTTAATATTAATTTTCGTGTATAAGCAATTTCCCCAGCATATTTAAAAATCACCCACTTGCTGTTAAACTACGTGCGTCATAAACCCAGTCTCAAGTGGCTACCAAACCGGTGTATTGCAACTTCACTCCAAATTAAACAGTAAAACACTTTTATTATAGCAGTTAAATTTAACTGGCCATTCTTATGAACAAAACTACACTCAATTCTTAGAATACTAATGAAGTGACTTCCCTTATAGTACGGAAATACAGTTTGCCGGGTCTAAAGGCAATTTTTTAATTAACACCTTAGACGCCATGCGTATCTTTTTGTAACAGTGTCTAGAAAACTATGTATGTGGCCTGGGAGGTATGAATTTCAAATGAACTATTTTCGAAGCCCCATGTATCTAAATGTCACACGGATAAAAATCCATGGAAAAAAGTGAAAAACGGGGGTGAAAAACAATATATGATATATTACGTAGTTTTAAACACATTCCAAAAAAAATGTGTTTTTTTTAAACGCTCACTTAGAGTCTGGCGCTAAGGGTATTAATAATAGTTTACTGGAAATGTCACTAAAAGCTTGTTTTGTTATATTGATTGAAAAGTATTATCTTACTAATATTATAAATGCGAAAGTTTAGATGGATGGATGTTTGTTACAGTTTGTAGCCTAAACAGCTGAACGTATCTCGATGGAATATGGCATGTAGAAAATAGTCTGGAAGAACACATAGGCTACTCACTTTTGTTTTTTTAGTTCCACGCTGACGGAGTCGCGGGCGAAAACTAGTATCAAAATATAAGGTTTATTAGAAATGTCACAAGCTTGTTGTATTAATAACTATATTACTTCTTACTAACATTATAAATGCGAAAGTTTAGATGGACGGATGTTTGTTAGAGTTTGTAGCCTAAATGGGTAAACAGATCTCGATGAAATGTGTCATAGATATAGAGAATAGTCTGTCTCACTTTTTTTATTCATTGTACATTTGCGGCTGCCAGGAATGCGTGTACCACTGGCATCATTTAGTGTCCACACTATGCCAGGTGATTGACTGGCCAAGTGTAAACCGGGCATAGGGGGGTGATACACTGGCGGTGTTGGAGAATATGGAATTTTCTAGAAACATTTTCAAATAAAAAGCCACTTACATAAATTAATATTACTCTAAAAGTAATACAAAAATATTAAACAAGCTACTTCGTCTTCAAATTCTTCAAAGGTTTTTAAGTAAAGTATTTTCATTGCCAGTCTGAATAAATTATATTGTAATACGCTTTATGCAACGCAACAAGTAACCATCTTCGGATATCCGTGCTCGCAGTTTATCCGGGCGGTCGACGTTTATCCGTGTTCCCCGCTTATCCGGGCGACGGTCTTGTACGTGTTTGTTTGTTTTTATCCGGCTGGCGGCGTGTGCTGGCTCATTTGAATAACCGGCACGGCTCACTGCGCGGGGCCAAATGTGATCTGACGTTAGAATAACATAGATAAGAAATAAGAAATAAGAAGAAAAATATCGTAGAGAGATTGGTAAAGAATCAGACCATTTCAATATGTTTCTTTTGATGGTCTTTTACTTCTATGTAAAATGTTAAATTATCAAAAAGTACACTTATTTAAATAGGTGGCTTCAGTTTTATATAACCATAATTGAACTTAAAGGATATTAAAAAATGTTTAAAGGCATGTCCATACTATGATAAACAAACTCAGCCATCTCAAGGAAATCTGTATAAAATACCAATTGTTTGCCGCTACAGAAATATTTTATATCTCGGAGTCCTCTTAATTCGAATGCAAATTAATAACTTTAATTCCTCCGATAGGGGGCGCATTTTTACAGTTGAACTCATCTTGCTTATTATTTTCTATTACTATTGTTTCGTAAAAATGTATTTAGTACTTTGCATATTTATTCAAAGATGTATTTTTTTTCTTGTGACAAATAGAAGGGCTTTTGGTATTGGTATGCATAAATGGATAGGTATTTGCTTGAAAATATGATTTAAAGGTGGCTGTCGATGTTAGTGACAGTGAATTCTATCTCTATCGTTAGTTTCAATTCTCTCCACCGCACACCACCAACTGCGTCCATCTATTTTAGCCTGTCCATTTTACGAGGTTATCTTAGACAAAAATGTAAAACTAGGAAACGTACGATTTAGTAGTTTATTTTTAATTTCATATGTTTATGTATCGAAAAACTTTGTTTTGTTTTGGCGCCAAATCGACCTGTCTATCTGACAGATGACAGCAGTTTTCGCGCGAAACGATTACCAATGATGGCGGAGACGTGCTTTATCCAAAAAATCTCACTCCGTGTCCATTGTCACACGTCAACATATGTAAAAATTACTCGACTTTTTTGCAAATCTGCAAATCCTTCAGTAGTAAATAGTGATTTTGAGATGGAAGATCTATCAACACCTCTTACTCGTATTATCTTTTAAACTTTGGTTCAAATAAAATTATTAAATTATCTTTTTAAACTCTGTCGATTTGCTGTTTTAACAATTTTAGTATTGGTAGTATATTTTCAAATATGACGTGTTCTTACATTGGAAACGGACTCGAAGTAATTCCAGACGGAATATTTCACATGGGAATATGCTTGAATGTAAAATATTAACGAGCCCTAAATTGCCTTACAGCTCGCTACCGGCGAATAAATAAGATAACTTACACCACACTGCTATTATACGATTAAATCTGTCAGTTACCACTACCGAAGTGTCTGTACAAACTCTATAAATGAATTCTAAAAATGTGTATGTCTAAATGTCGTTTTAAAATTAAAATACGAGCTCAATCGGTAACTTGTATAGACTATTCCAACTAAGCGCAACCGTGAAACGGAACGCGAAGCCGGAAGTAGCAGACGCCGCATCTCCGGTCGAACGTTAAATTTGAATTTCGAACTGATATCGCACTCGGTCTGGTCAGTTTGTGGCGAGCGGACGTCCAGTGCCAGGCACTGCGGAAATTAATTCCACGCTTTTATTTAGCTATATCTTGGTGTTTCGGAATTATGAAGTAAGACCTAAGGTTTGAAATATCTATCTTAATAAAGCATAGGAAATAAAATAATTATGGTATTTATTATTATCAAAAAAATACATACGTAAGTAGCGCGAAGCGAAGTTTTTTTTATGTAATAAAAGGTGGCAAACGAGCAAGCGGCCACCTGAATCCACCGAAATGGAAAGCGACCGCTGCCCATAAACATCCACAATTGCAGATGCGTTGCCTACCCTTAATTGACGGAGGAGGAGACGCACATAAAGAGGACATTTCCCCTTCCTATGGGTCTCCTCCACCCTTAAATCCACTTTTCCTTCTCATCCTTTCCTCTTAAGAAAAGGGTAAAAAGGGTAAGGGACTTAAATTAGGCCTCTGGCACCACACTCATCAGACTAAACGCGGAATTGCTTCCACTTCACGCATTTTTTCTGTGTGGTGGTGGTATTACGCCGGGCGAGCCGACCCATTCGTGCGGAGATATCAAAGCGGGCTCTACCACTGTTAAGTTTAAGATTCGTTTTAGTAATACCCTGTTACTTTTAAAGTAGTAATTTATATTAACTTTTTTTTGACATAAATAACCATATGAAGTTACCTGGAACTATGAATAGATTTGCTTTGAATGAATTGAATGAATAGACCTCGGTGTGAAGTGAGCCGCGCGTCAACTTGAATTACTTGTTTTGTTTATTGTTTCAAACTCAACCTGCGAGTAACTTGTCACATCACTACTGATACTATGGACTTGCTTAATTTATAACATTCCCGTGATTTTAGAATTTCAAGGAACTATTTGTTTATGTCTATGAAACTGGTATTTATTTTAACAAGTGCACTATATAAAAAAAGTGTTATTTAAACATATTAGTTTTTTTCTAGCAAAAGGGGGCAAACGAGCGACGGGAACACCGAGGTGGTCAACGACGCCCATGGACATCTGCAACACTAGAGAAACTACACATGCGTTGGTGGCCTTTGTGGAGAAATGAAGAAGTTTTACTGTTGTTTAGAGAGATACTGTTGCGTTATCTAATATTTAAAAAGAATTATTACTACATTAATAATATAATAATTATAATTTCGCGTGATTTACTTCAAATAAATACCTACATATTAACAATAGAACCTCTGTGAAGCTAATAAATAATTAAATTTATTACAAATTACCAAGTCCGAAGTCTTCGTGGTCGTGTCATCGTGTAAAACGTTGAAAATTCAATTTCCAGTTGCTCATTGTTGTCACAGACGGTATTGTCGACAATCCGTGATAGCGTAACCCTCTTTACCGCGTACATATGACATTTGGTTTCCCAGTACACATATACAATTTAGATTGACTATTGTAAGTTGTATGGGGTTTGAAACAATATCTGATATCTGATTATGGCAAAGTTGTGATATGTTCATCATGTATTTATTATTGCGTACACACGCTTTTGACTAAATTATCGCATAACTGTTTTTTTTTTCTAGTGCGACATAGATGGTCAGAGTTTGCTTTCAGGTTTTCTTCTTAATCAAATGTGTTTTTATAGTTTGTTTTGATTTTTACTGTCTCTTTAATTTCTTCATTTTTATATTATTTTACACTTCTTTTCATCCTTGGTAATTGTGCCAGTTTATGAAATTGACTACAGTTATCATTTTTACCATACTTGTATTATATTTTTTACGCACAACTGTTTAGTAGCGCTTCGATTCCTATATGCTTGCAAACACTTGATTAGTTCAACTAAACAATTGAATTGGCTGCAAAACAATCCACAATCGCACGACAGTTTCGCGATAGTTTAGTAAAAGAAGCGCCCGCTCTTAAACAATGTAGAGTTTGTCGTTATTTCCTGTACCCAAAAGCAAGGGCGAAAAAAAATAGACACAATATACTACAGCCTGTCTATTGATACAGGTCAGTGGCAGATATTAGCTTAGTCCTTAGGTCCTCGATACCTCTTTTACAGATAGATATTTATATCGAGTTATTTGTATTTAATACTAGGTTTTGCTCCTGACTTCGTCTGCGCGGATTTAAAAAAAATTAACATACTAGCTATTGCTCGCGAGTTCGCTCATGTGAAATAAAAACATAATTTAAAAATAAAACTAGCCTTACTTCTATCTTACTCACTAATAAAGAAAGAAAGTTGAATCAGCTTATTCAAAAAATGAAAAGGAATCCATTCGGCATGTGCTCGGTGTACACCGAAGCGCCGGTTTTCAATGATTCCTAAAAACAGAACACGCAGTTCTACAACATAGTACTAGAAGAAAAAGAAATGTAACAAAAGAAAAAAAACAAAACGCAGTTTTTTAATGGTAAAATTTTTTAAAGTAAAATTTCTTGAAGTTGTATGAATCAATGTGTTGTGGAATTTTTATATTACAATATTTTATATACAATACTATTACGTTTTAAGTATACTAACCTGTGCAAACTCGCGAGATATCACACGCCAAGGTGTCCATTGTTTGTCAATGGCCGGACACGGTCAACACAATAAAACTTTATTGCGGAATCGAATTCGACCCATCGAACATTCGTTTTAACACCTTCCAAGTACAGTCAGCTTCATAAATATGTGTACATTTACCAGTCTATACTAATATTATAAAGAGGAAAGATTTGTATTTTTGTATGTATTGATATAATTCAAAAACGACTGGACTCGCTCCAAAAATTCACCAAAAAAGCTACGTTATCAGTGAGTAACATAAGCTTTGTTTTTAATTATCTTTTTAATTCAACGCACACGAAGTCGCGAGCAACAGCTAGTCTATACAATTATTATAAAGAGGAAAGGTTTGTATTTTTAAATGTATTAAATTTGGAATAACTCAAAAACTACTGGATGTATTCCATTAAAAAGTTACATTGAATGTGTTTTTAATTTCACGCGGACAAAGTCGTGAGCAACAGCTGGTTATAAGACGTTATTACAACAAAAAACAGTGTTACAGAAATCTTATCTTTCGTCACAGGAAAACGTTTACAGCCTTAATACGAGTAAATTTGTTACTCAATAAATGAGATATTTCTGTAGAATAAGTCGATAATTTAGATAAATATTACACAAAAGATAGTTGGCCGGTAGCCAAAAATATGACGACTGTAGACGACAAGTCAATTTGCCGGATCTCCGGATAGTGCGCTTCGATGACTATCTTAAGGCAACAGACTTACAAAAGATCTAGACATGCCAGCCTAATAGTTAAGAGAAAAAAATATCGATTTAGCAGTCGTGGGTTCGAATCCATTGGATTATAATGAAGTCATACTGCTTGGAACAATAATTAAATAATTTAATTTGTCTACGACTCCGTCCACGTGAAAAAGAGTAAGCTAGCATGTCCTTCTAGACTATCCTCTAAATCTATACCAAATTTCATCGAGATCCGTACAGCAGTTAAGGCTACAAACTCTAACAAACATCTATCCATCCAAATATTCGCATTTATAATATTAGTATGATGTCCCAGCATTAATCATACTAATATAGATCTGAAATTTTGGATGTATGGATGTTAGTGTATCTCCAAAACATATAAAAGATGTCGATAAACTTATGATATTAGTAAAAAAAAAGTAATCTTACTAATCTCACTAATATTATAAATGCGAAAGTTTAGATGGATGGATAGATGGATGTTTGTTAGAGCTTGCAGCCCAAACGGCTGAACGTATCTCGATGAAATTTGGCGTAGATGTAGAGAATAGTCTGGAAGAACACATAGGCTACTTATTTTTGTTTTTTTTTTTAATTCCACGCGGACGAAATCGCCGGCAAAAGCTCGTATTTTATATTTAATAAAAAGACTTTTATGTTTAAAAATCTATGATCGTATATGATGATATGACTTTTATCTAAAATTGACAGAAAACGTCAAAAATATCAGATTAATTAAAAATGCACAAAAAAATGTAATGATTAATTTCTCAGTGTTGGAAAGGTTTTATCCACAATGTGCCTTCGTGTCTGTGAATTTTGGACATGGCGTTTAATGTCCATGTATATTGCTTGCGTCGGGATCTTCGTGGCTTTTATATTTGGACCCCTTCAAACTGTCGTATATCTTACAGGTACTGGATGTTAGAAAATAGGAATTTTGCCCTCTTTCCTTTAATTACATTATAATTGTACTTGTATAGAAGTTAAATAAAGCATTAAAACTTTGATATTTATAATTTATTTTCTTTATATAAGAATTAAGAACTAAATTTAGTTTGGAAATTAAGTGTATTTTAAAATATAGTTTAGTATTTTAATATTATAAAGATATACCTTACCCTTATATCGCGATGCACGTCTTTGTCTGTTGTAAAAAAATTTAGAGGGTTTCCTATAACGCGGATGCATCAATCATGTTATAGGGAGGTTTATACTTTACAAGCTTTCTCAACTCCGTTCGCGTGGAATTAAAAAAACAAAACTAAGTAGCATATGTGTTCTTCCAGACTATCCTCTACATATACTAAACATCATCGAAATCGGTTCAGCCGTTTAGGCTACAAACTCTAACCATCCATCCATCCATCTAAACTTTCGCATTTATAATATTAGTATCTCTTTTGTTTCAGATCAGCATTCCGAGATGTCCAGACTAATCAAGAATGAACTCAATCTAGCTGTAATGCTCTGGTTCATCGTTGCTTTCATGTGGCTGATCCTAATTGCGAATGTTATTCTATTCTTTGGTTGTTTCTATAATAATAACAAATTAGTTATGATGTATTTCTACGCTATTCTGTTCCATTTGATCGTGGCATTTAATCTGTGTATTAGATACGCCATCTTGTGTTCGTTTTTCGACAACAAATGCTTCGATCATTCACTTGACAGAAATAGTGATGACAGTTTTACTGGTGTTGGTATCATTTTCGCATTCCTAACCTACACCGTCGCTTGGTCTGTCATACTCTTCATTGTTTGGAATTACAAGTTAACATTACCTGTGTCTTATTCACTTGTTTTATTTCTAACTTGCGACATCTGTGTGTAATTAACAAAAGTAGCCTACTATGTGTTGTTCCAGACTGTCTTTTTTTTTATAACATAAGATGGCAAACGAGCAAGCGGCCACCTGAATCCGCCAAAATGGCGAAGCGACTGCTGCCCATAGACATCCGCGATCGCAGATGCGTTGAATACCCTTATCCGACGGAGGAGGAGACGCACGTAAAGAGGATAATGCCCCTTCCTATGCATATCCTCCACTCAAATCCACTTCCCCTTCCCATCCTCTCCTTATAAGAAAAGGGTGGTAAAGAGAAAGGGACTTAAATTAGGCCTCCGGCACCACACTCATCAGACGAAACGCGGAATTGCTTCCACTTTACGCCTGTCTTCTGTGTGGTCGTGGTATTACTGGGGGCGTGCCGGCCCTGCAGTGCTAAGATGTTAAAGCGGGCACTATCACTATTAAAATGTCTACAACTGTCTACATCTATGCCAAATTTCATCAAGATCCCTTCAGCAGTTTAGGATACCAAGTCTAACAAACATCCATCTAAAATTTTCAAATTTACATTAATAAGAAAAATATCGTTGCTCCATATAAACTTAAGACTTTTAGGGCCTGTCCCACCTCTGGCTGATAGAGGTTTAGATAGCTTAAAAATGACATCACTGTCAGATAAGGGAAAAAATCCGATATTTCCATCACATATCTTATTCGTTGGAATTTTATCAGACAATTTACAATTTGGTGGGATCTTTAGAAGTTCATAAAACATCGGGAAACATCCCCTTCAAAAATATTCTTCTATCCTATGACTAGTCGACATCTAAAATTTTCTTTTTAAAACATTCATTCTTAGTATACCTGAGGTGTATTGAAATTCCTTTCAATATTTTCTTTTGTATTCGAAGCGGTAAGATCTTATCGATTCACTGTCGCGTAGTCTACAGTATCCAGTTGAATATTCAACTAAAATATTTATCTGGATATTTCAAATACTCGTGGCTGAATGCTTAAATACTAAATCAGGCATCTCGGAAACTAAACTGGACGCGGAACGATCCTTCGGGCATTCTCGTGACGGAATGACAGCGAAACCGAGGTATAAACAAGAAGTGACGTTAATTTAATATTGATTAACAATACTAGCGTTCGCCCGCGACTCGACCCGCGTGAAAAAAATAGCGTATATGTTCTTCCAGACTATGTCTTCATCTATGTCAAATTTCATCAAGATCCGATTAACTTTAGCTACAAACTTTAACAAACATCCATCTAATCTTTTCCATTTATCTTCTCTCTTCGCCTTTTCCCAGTTTGGGGTCGGCCTTCCTTGTCCTAAGTCTCCAAACAGCGAGAATCTTAAAGGTTTATTCGTCAAGTTTTATTTCCTTTATAAGACCTTAATCTTTCCCATGTATTATGACTAAAACAATATTGAACGAATAATATTAGAGGTAGTAATTAGGAGGAGGTTCATTATTGTTTAGTTTACTTTACATTTAATAAACTATTGCTATGCTTAGTTAAAAATGTAAAAAAAGGATAGGCGTATTTGCTTTTATATCAATAAATTGAGAAACATTTATGCTTATGTCCAATTTTACAATAGGAAAGATTACATGTCACTTGTTTTTCCCGTCGGGTAGTGATAGATCGGTGCAATGCGAATTCTTTTCCCATTGCCCTATTCGAATCCATGGTATGGTAATCCCATTTTATTATACTAACTATTGCTTTCCACTTCATCAACGTGAAATATAGTAGTTGTAACCTATGTTATTTACAGACAAATTACCTTTTTAACGGTAAAAGAACTTTCAAAATCGACCCAGTAGTTGTTGAGTTATTTCAATACACACAAAAATACAAATCATTCATCTTCATGTTATTAGTACTAGTTGTTCCCGTGCGGCTTCATCCGCGTGAAATTATTAAAACTTTATTTTATTGTTTACATTTGTAATGTCAAAATTCAAATGTAGAAATGACAACCTTGGTTCCCGGATGTTGGTAGCTCGTAGCTTATGGTCTCTCACATTAGGGTTTTTATCCAATTTATTTATCCCTTGAGTTTAATGGCGTGAATATATATATCCTAATGCGTGACGTAAGTGTAGGGCTTTTTATTAAAAAAAAGCAATTATTCAAAATATGCAGTAATTGCTGACATCTTACGCCACGAAGAAGTTTGTGTTTACGCTTTACTATATTAGTATAGATTGTAAAGATATTTTAGCAATAGATGTCCATTTGTACGATGTTTAAAAAATCGTACGTGGTTCCAAATACCCTATTTATCATTCGGTTAAAAAAACAAACCAGAATTTTAACAATTCTCGCGAGTTGAACATTAACAGTAATAATGAAATTGTTCTCGAGTCATTTAGCTGGGAGTTGCAACAGATATCGTGTGTAGACGGACAGACAAATTGCTGCGAGCACTTCATTAGTACACCCAGTCGAAATACTTCTAAATAAACAAAGCAAACATTTAACTTTGAACTTTGAAAAGCAAAAATTTTTTTTCTTATCTTATGCTTGCCAGGTGATATAAGAAACTACAAAGGACAATAGATTATCTTCTTTGTGCACGATACAAAAGAAAGTTTTATTTTATACTAGCTGTTGCCCGCGACTTCTCCACGTGGTATTAAAAACATACCAGCTATATAAATAACACAAAGCTACGTAACCCTCGGGAACCGGACATTTCTCGGGGATGAACCTTATCCCATGTGTACTTCAGACTTTGTGTAACATCTCTGGCAAATTTCAATAAGACATGTTGAACTTTTGCAGAATGATCGAGTAAATATTAAAAAACTGAATTAGTGAATCTCACGGGAACCGTAACTATTTCCGGGATAAAAAGTCGCCTATGTGTTCTTTCAGACTATCGTCTACATCTATAGCACGTTTCATTGAAATCCGTTCAGCAGTTTAGGCTACAAACGCTAACAAACGTCCATCGTAACTTTCGCATTTATATGATAAAGTAATTTAAGTCTAAAGCAAAAGTAAATTTCTTTTAATTACAAACACTACGACATTCCGTAGCTACGTAGCAATATCTACGTACGCAGTATACTTGATTGTTCAGTTATCGTAGAGAGACTACGAATTTACGTAGCAGATGAAATTTGGTCTACAAAACCAAGTCGGACGTACACTTTTGACTAAACTATCGCACAATCGCGATTGTCGATTGTTTTGCAGCCTATCCAACTGTTTAGTTGCACTAAGAATCGAGTAGCGTATACCTCCATATATGCCCATTGCAATCAAACAAACTAAACAGTTGTGCGATATTTTAGTCAAACATGTATGCGCTCTTACGATTTATTTCATTGACTTAAATTAATAATAAAATAAAGTAAAGAAAAATAAGCATTTATTTCTTTTTTATTAAATTTAAATTTAATCTTTACTGTACATGGGTTTTCGTAAAAATGTTCATTAACAAAGTCCGGTAGACGCAAACGATATACGGATGCAGACTAACATATATACGTAAAATACAATGTATACAGTACTATGTACGGTTGTTAATAATTTTCTATAGACGGCGCGCTTTTTTATTGTACATTTCAACGGAAGTTCCGACTGCGTTGGAAAAGTTTCGTAGACTGTAACTAATGGCCGTGATCTTCGTAAGTCGAGACGATATTCTATGCACAGTTTACTATTGTGAATGAAAAACATTTTTTTAAAATACATTTTATATCACGTGAAAATTGGAATTCATTGAAATAATTTGTAGGAAAATGTTTATGATTTACGACACACAAGTACTCGTTACGAGCCAGTATTTAGTAACTATTTTATATAGAAGATATATTTAAAAATATAACTATACTAGCTGATGCTCGCGACTTCGTCCGCGTGATATTAAAAAAAAACATATAGCCTGTTACTCGCTGAAAACGTAGCTTTTTATCGGTGAAAGAGATTTTACAATCGGTCCAGTAGTTTTTGAGTTTTTTTAATAAATACAAAAATACAAATCCTTCCTTTTTATATTAGTATACATAATACGATATGTGATTTACTTCAATGTTTAGGAACCCAGACAAAGAGTATAGAAGGAAGAAAATATCTTGCTTCTTAATATTATGTCAATGTTTTGATGGATGGATGGATGTTTTGTAGCAGATATCTTCAGACCGCTCAACACATCTGAATGAAATTTGGCATAGATGTAGGACATAGTCTTGAAGAACACATAGGCCACTTTTTTTTTTCTAAGTCTGCGTGGACGAAGCCACAGACAAAAGCTAGATAAAAAATATATGAAAAAGTCGGCATACGCATATCGAAATGCCGATCATTCATACGTAGGATATATCGAACATAGTTTTAAAGCAAATTGTTTTGAAACAATGCTTCACGTACGTTTCCGTTCTTATCTTTTTTTACAAAACGCACGGGTTTTGTGTTTTTTTTTACATACAACAGACGTATGAACTGAGAAATGCGACTCTGTTCGTTAATTGCTTTTTTAAAACGCATTCCGCGCTCGCAAGTTTTTTAATAACCCCGCCAGGTGGAGCTGGAATTACGTAAACTGCGCCGACGGAAATGTATCCCTGTGAGTTAATAAGCAAATAAGTATATTTCATTGTGCTTTAAGTAAGAACTTTCTAATACTAGGATAAAATAAAAATAATGATAATAATAATAGATCGGTCTGAGAGTTGTGTAATGTTAGACGATGTCACTATCCCACATGACGAGAATCTCGTGAAAGCCGAAAATGAAAAACTATTAAAATATTTGGATTTGGCTCACGAGATTACCGCCATGTGGCGTATGAAATCGACTACCATTATTCCGATAGTCGTTTCGGCACACGGGCTGATAGCGAAGAGCTTCGACCAACACCTCAAGAAGCTCTCGCTAGACAGTTGGATTAAGGGCCCGATTCAAAAGGCGGTTATTTTAGAAACCGCACGACTAGTGAGGAGGTTCCTGTCTCTGCAGCCCTGACCACTGGTTGCTTGAGTCATCGGATTCCGCAGCCGGTGGACTTACTATTTTTTTATATAATATGTTTTATTTTGTTATTTTTTTAAGAAAATCATGTGAAATGTATTATATATAAAAATAAGAGAATAAAGATATGAAGTACAATAATAATAATAAATAAAATGTGAAATATATTATACATAATAATAATAAAGCGAAAAGCTTCGACCAACACCTCAAGAAGCTCTCGCTAGACAGTTGGATTAAGGGCCCGATACAAAAGGCGGTTATTTTAGAAACCGCACTAATAGTGAGGAGGTTCCTGTCTCTGCAGCCCTGACCACTGGTTGCTTGAGTCATCGGATTCCGCAGGCGGTGGACTTCTATTTTTTTTAATAACATATTTTATTTTATTTTTATATTCTTGTAAAATGTATGATATAGAAAGAAATAAAGATATATGGAGAATTAATAATAATAAAACTGAAGTAGAATAGTTAATGTCAGAATTTAGTTTGGTTATTACCAATTTTATCGTTTTTGTACTACTACTATTCAGCCATATGACGCCCTCTACTGGTCATAGACTTCCCCAACGTTCGCCACCATGATCGGTCCTGTGCCTCCCGCATCCAGGGTACTCCGTGTTTATACACATATTACAAATATTTATCAAACTATGATCTCATTCTGAATAGATAAAAACAGGGATAATAAATAGAAAATACCATACTTTGTCAGATAATATGACAATAAGGCTTCAAAGACCAGAAACCTGTTATTAGTGTATTCTCGGTAACATATTGGTATTACTAGTGCAGTTAAGTCAATGTAAGTTACAGTACTAAGTATGTACAATTCATAGAAAATAAAAAAAAAAACTAATTCAACATTTAAGTTTCTGATTTTCGAGAGAACCGAAGCAGCGCCATCTGTTGTCGAGTAGCATAAATAGAAGATTTTAAATGTTTATAATTTTTAAATTTCAATTTTCATTCCGCCTCTTGTTTTTTTGTAAAACAATATATGCTTATTCAACAATAATTAGTAACATGTTATAAATAAAAAATACAAGGGATCAACGTCATGCGCCACCTTGTGGATAAAACATGTAACTATAACATTCATAAAATATTCAAACAGGCAGAAAGTTACAATGTTATTTTCGGGATCTATTCCATTGGAAAATAAACTTACTACATTCGGAGTAAGGTTTAAAATCAGTAAATCGTTAATGTAAGAAATAACATCACTGAAATATTAAGGCAAGGTAAGTCCGTAAGGTAATATAGGTATATCGCACTTTCCAAATAAGAAACGGATACGAAATATTTGCTATATTTATACAATGTTATAATAAAAATATAAATATAAAATAAAATATGCACATCACTGTAAAGCCTTTAGTTTAGCAAATTTAACTGTAGCTTGCTAAAAAAAATTATTGGAAGCATTTCATCGTATGCAACTTTTGACGGAGAGAAAATTGTGTTTAAACTTAGAACGAAAGAGCGAGACAAACATATAACTAATTACATACAGATAGAGAGAGACAGCCTCTGAGTCGATATACTAATTTTTAATGTGTGAAACAATAGTGACATTGCTCAGTACACCTGTACGAACACAGTGTTTTGAAAGTATGGGGAGTAATGTAAATGTTACGAC
>NW_013525213.1:2082815-2083215 GCF_000836215.1 Papilio polytes
AGAATCTGTGTGGAGTGCGCGTGTGTGCGTCGCCGGAGGGAGATGCGAACGCTGGGGACGTACGGTCAGCAAAATACACTCAAACTATGTAAGTTCAAATTGGAATAGTATTTAACGATTGCCTTATATTTCTTTTTAATTGTTATTGAATTCAAAACCAAATTATAGTGTGTGTTTGTCGCATTGGTATTAAAAATTAAAATATATATGTCTCGTAATACTAACAAATTAAAATGAATCTTTATTAAATGTTCCTCTGTAATTTAAACGATTTTTTTTAAATAGTCAAGGCATCTGATCTTGTTGTTGCTGTCTGTACAACTAATCTCCGCCACCCTTCTATAATAGGCCATCTCCTCGTTTCCATGGCGACCGGTCAAAATGGCGGCCGATCCCCCCC
>NW_013525213.1:2083878-2108241 GCF_000836215.1 Papilio polytes
TGACCTTTTCAGTTGACGTTAACGTATATTGATTAAATTTCATTAACTTGAACTTAATTTAAGAACTTATGAATTAAGCAAGACTAAGTTACGGTTGCGTCTGCTTGAAGCGAAATATTTTTAAATTATTTCCACGTTTAAATGTTATTCAATACTAAACGTAAGAAACTACATTTTTGAAAATTCCTTTTGTGATATATACTAAAGTAAAAAGACAAATTTTTTTTTTAAAACTTACCGAAATTGTTTATTTTCTTAAAAATGACGGTTTTCGCTTATGAAGCGCCAATAGTCTTTCGGGTAAATATACGGAAAGGGAAACGATCAGGAGTTCAAATCGAAAATAACACCGAGAATGTTGACTGAAAAATGTTGACTTTCTTACTTTAACATCTCCTTCAGTACAAGAGGATAGTTTTCTTATATAAAAACAACTGACAATCGCTATCCGTAAAACTGTTACATACAAAATTTCTTAGCAAGCAATTTACTACGATTGAAAGTGGAATCTCTCTCTCTCTCTCTCTCTCTCTTAGGATCCCAATTGTAGATTTTAATTACATTAAAAAATACAAGATAATCATACTCATACTAATATTATAAATGCGAAGGTTTAGATGGATGGATGTTTGTTAGAGTTTGTAGCCTAAACTGCTGAGATGTAGAGGATAGTCTGAGAAAACATATAGACTACTCGTTTTTTTAATTCTACCCGGACGGAGTCACGGGCGAAAGCTAGTTTTTAAACCAATTGGCAATTAAACTCCGTAATTATCAAATAAAACGATGATTGATGCGTTTATATTAATTAAAATGTAATTGTGGTCGGCGCTGTGGTAATTTGCGGCGATATCTACCACTACCGCCGCCTACCGGGAGGATATCATACTAATATCTCGCTTATCAAACATATTGGCTTAATTAATAACTAGTACCAACTTAGGCGAGCTTACTCTAAATAAGGGTATGGTAGGCCAATATCCTTTTTTCCCGGTCCTACCCATTTTTAAAAGACAGTAAATCAAAACTTTTGAAGGTATAAGTAAAATTAAATATGTTTTCATGGATTTGACATTTGTGGCGGTTATTTCGCTACTTGAGTCCCTTTCCCTTCCACCCTTTTCTTTAGAGGAAAGGATGACGAGCAGGAAGGGGAAATGTCCTCTTTATGTGGGTCTCCTCCTCCGTCAATTAGTAGGCAACGCATATGCAATTGCGGATATTTATGGGTAGTGTCGATTTCCATTTCGGTGGATTCAGGCCACTTGCTCGTTTGCCACCTTATATTATAAAAAAAAACTTAAGATTAACAGTTTGTTTTAAGGTCGTAAAATATGGTCGCCATTGAAGGACGTAGATGCAAGTGATTCAATTGTTTTTGCGAACATTGTCTCTTATGATGACGGAGTTTTAAAATTTCAGTCTTACGGACGCACGACTTGAATAAACTATAGCACAACTGTTGTCGATTGTCGATTGTTCACAAGCAATTTAACTGTTTAGGACAACTAAATTGAGTAGTGTGCACCTCTATAGCTCAAAGGAATCAAAGCAAGACTAAATTGTGCTATCCTTTTGTCAAAGATTCGAATTTGCTTCTTTTCCAGCATTAGTGTAATTTATTAAATTATCTACTAATTAAAAATTTAATATGGTCACTAAAAAAGAAGACGAGCCTTTTGAAAGTCGTGTATATCCTACTTGAATATAGATTCTAATTGAAACAAATGGGTTTTCTGAACGCTTATGAAAAAATATAGCTAAAAGAGATAGTATACCTTTCGTTATCACCCCCGAGGGTGTTGAATTATTTTTCCACGAGGGGTTGGAGTAATTTTCATGTAACGCATTATTTGAATGCATTTGCTGCATTTAGATGATACTAGAAGATTTAGAAATTTGCGACGTATTTAAAAGTTCCAGATTCAATCTATTTTCAAACTATCGTTCGACCGCAACTCCGTCCTCGTGGAATTAAATAAATGAAAGCGAGTACACTATGTGTTCTTCCAGACTATTTTCTACATCTATACCAAATTTCATCGAAATCGGTTCAGCCGTTTAGGCTACAAACTCTAACAAACATCCATGTAAACTTTCGCATTTATAATATTAGTATGATAGTATGATTAACTGTCTATGCGCCGAAGTTTTGATTTATAATTAAAATATATTAGAAGAGAAAATAATTATAAACGTCAACATGATAAACAAAAATTTCGGTTAAAATTTTTAAATCAGTATGTCACAGCGGCTTATATTTTTTTCACTTCTACGAAAACTTATATAATTCTACAAAATACGAATAATATCAATTTAATGAAATTATTTCGCTTAAATCTGCGGACTGTTTAAACAACATTTACTTTATTAACTCATGAAAAAGCCTTAATTATTTGGTTAAATAACGATAAATCAAAATTTAAAGGAAATGTATAATACAATTAAATAACCATACGTATTTTTTTAATCAATCATATTAAAATAACAATAATAACTAAGTATAAACCTTATAGACACAATCAAATATATTAAAAAAAGTTAAAAATATCTCTATCATATTTCCAACTCGAAATCGTTCACAATTTTTCTGAAGGACGGTGAAAAACTTGAAAAATTTCCAGTTTGTTGACTTTAGTTACCGAGGCTAGTTCGTATTCCGCGATAACTTAATGACTTAGTAATGACGCTGTTGAACTGAGACGAGTGTTCTCAAAGTTTTCCGTATAATGACGTCACAATTTGATAAATTTTAAAGCCTTAGGCAAGAGATGAGATAGATTTTTAATTTTACTAGTATAAAAACTACATCAAAAACTGTTGAATCCTATTATAATATAGCTTTCGTCTACGACTCACTAAATTATAATTTAGAATTAAAAAAAAACAAAAGAGAGTAGCCTATCTCTTCCCCTCCAGAATATCCTCCTCCCTCCCTTCCAGAGTATCTTCTAAGTCTGTACCAAATTTCATCGAGATCCGTTCAGCCGTTTTTGCTACAAACTCTAACAAACATCCATCCTTCCATCTAAACTTTCGCATTTATAATATTAGTAAGAAGTAAGATAACTAGCTTTCGTCCGCGATTCCGTTCGCAAAGAAAAGCAGCAAACAAAAGCAAAGTAGCCTATGTGTACTTCCAAACTATGCTTGACAACCATGCCAAATTTCATCGAAATCCATTCAGCCGTTTAGGCTACAAACTTAACAAACATCAGTCTAAACTTACATATTTATAATATTAGTAAGATAAATACATTAAAATACAGATACAAGTCTCAGTTAAACTACAATCAATATTCAACCTTAAACAATAACGACGTAAAGTCTAAAGTAGAAACAACACTAACACTATCTGCTTTTCTATTTCGATCTTTCTAAAATTCAAAATTGAATCCAACATCTCCTGTAAACAAAATCTATTATGTGCTAAAGTGAATATATAACGCAAACTCTCTTCATAAAATATTTATGTATGAAAATTGAATGGAGCAGGAGAGCGCCGCTAGGGGCGCTAGTGGCGCGAAGCCTTACTCACTTATGTACATTGAGTAGAGTTAAACTCTAGATGCTTTTATTTAAAGTGCTTCTGCGTTTTGGTTTAGGTTTCTACAAAATTCGTAACGAATTTCAAAATAAATGTATCACTACAGTAGCTGTTCCCGTGCGGTTACACCCGCATTTAATTATAAAAACTTTATTTTATTGTTCACATGTGTCAAATTATCAATTGCAAATGTCAAAATACCAATTACCTTACAATAGCGATCTAGTTTCCTTGATGTTGGCAGCAACTTATGGTCTCTTTCCCACATTAGGGTTTTTACTCAAAATATTTAACCTCTAAGCTTAATGACGTGAAAATATATAGCCTAAAGCATATTGTAAGTGTAGGGCTTTATATTAAAAAAGAATTATTCAACAATATGCTGTAATAGCTGACATCTTAGGCACCAAAGAAGTGTGTGTTAACACTTTATTATAATAGTATAGATAGTAAAAAAAACCGCTTCCCGCTGTCCATTTGTGTGCTTAGATAGTTAAAACTACGCGCCGGGTTTTGATGTAGTTTTTTTAATAGATAGAGTGATTCAAAAGGAAGGTCGATATGCATAATATAGTACTGACGTACTGATTTAAGAGGTTTCTAATGTGGTGTATTACACACATTTTTGTATTAGCATTAGACCCAGGCGAAGCTGGGACAGGTTGCTAGTTTTAATAAGACAAAAAGGTATCTTAGATCTTTATTTCTGTAACTATCAAGTTTTGTTGCGGGACTAGGTAGTTAGTAGAGACCTAAATTAAAGCATATTGGAGTTTTATAAAAAAACCTAACCTCACTTCTTAGCTATAATTTCAATTACTATCAGCAAAAGTTACATTAAAATTACGATGAATGGAAAAAAATATATTCGTCGCTTTCTCAAATATTTGTCAAATTAACTATAGAAATATGAAATATGTAAGTAAATATTTTTTAGCAGTTAATTCGTTTTTTCAAAGTAATATATAGTGAGGTTAATAATAAAAGGGGTCAATGGTAGATCGCAAGGTGGAAGGCGCAGGGAGCGTCTGGCCGCGATGCTGGGTCGATACAGCGCGTCTGTCACTTAGTGATGCTACTCTATCAAATCTATCGATATCGATGTTTTTAGTTTTCACAATAATTAACAAATATTGTTTTAACGCTATTAGCTACATTTTTACTTCAATTCATTTGTTTTTTTTTTGTATTTCATTTTATATGTAGATTTTGTGGGATAGAATTGAAAACGATAAAAGTTCTAAAAATTGTAGCTCAGTTTGATACGCAGTTTGTTTTTTTTACATATTACGAGTAGCTGACGAGAAGTGTCCTTATTTTCTATAGGATTTGGTGACGTGATTTTATTTTATTTTAAATATTTGATAATCGTAAATCTATCTCGCTTATTTATA
This sequence comes from Papilio polytes, assembly GCF_000836215.1. NCBI lineage: Eukaryota > Metazoa > Arthropoda > Insecta > Lepidoptera > Papilionidae > Papilio > Papilio polytes. The sequence continues at coordinate 2,088,820 of NW_013525213.1, forward strand.
CTATCATTAGAAAATCTTACTTAACCCTTACATATTTAAGTTACGTAAGAGTACATTTCCCGTAAATTGATTCTCCGCGACGGCCACTAACAATATTTTCTCTATAATTATCGGTCTACCCTCAATTTTCGAGCCATTAACTAAAATGATGGTCCATCAACACCTCGTCGCATTTTACTGGATTAATTTTACTTAGAAATTCAATAAAACCGTTTAGTTTCTCAGTGGGTATAATCTATTTCTATCTATTAGTAAATTTATAGAGAAATAATTCTTTTTTGAACTTTCTACAATATCAAGAAAGATTTTCATGCATACAATTAAGGAGTCGATCGGCCCAACGAAAAAATAACTGAAGTAAATTGTTTTTGGTATAATTGTAAAAAAAACTAACTGTTAATATATTTTAGAAATTCAGTAAAGAATTTCATTTATCATTCTCTTCGCACCTGCACTTCGGCCGTCAAAAATTAGTCACTCCTAATGAAAAGGGGTTCACAGAATTTAATTTGTCAAGGCGTTCGATGCGTCTTGCTGCCCTTTCAATTAGTTCAATTTAAATTGACTTTGATTTAGTATAATGCACTTCATCTTCGCTTCGGTTTTGGTAATATTTTAAGACTCTTTGTTTTATAACTGACAATTATTGCTTATCCACAAGCAATTTAAGAGTCTACGAACTTTTAGTCCTTTTTCCATGTACCAAACTTTTTATTTCAATTATTATATTTGAAATTCAGCTAACACACTTTATTGTCAAATTTAATATATATCAATATTTGATTTCGGTTTTAATTTTCTTATTACAAAATTTTAACTACGCAATTTTATCGATGATTGTAAACTCCGCGGTCCCATCACTAGATTTTTCCCCTATATCGTTCTACCATCTATACATAGTGCGTGTATTTTAGAATGATTGTAAGGGACCTTCTGTCTACATCAGTCAGTGAATCTGACATTGCTTTTAAATATACTTCTAGCTTATGACGTCAGAATTGTAAATTTATTCAGGGATCTCGGATGACACGTTATTTTTAGAGATATTTATCTATTTAATTACTAACTCATACAAATTAAAATCAATTCTGCATGAAAGGTGGATTTATTCTTTTAATTTCATGTTTATTTTTTAGACTTGAATGCCGAATATTTAAGTAGCAGAGGTCAAAATGAAATTCATTTTCTCTGCATATTCCTCTAGGTCACAGTCTTGATGATTGTTGTTTTTCTTATGTAATCCTACTTCTTACCAATGTAAAAATGCGAAATTTTAGAAGGTTGGATGTTTGCTAGAGTTTGTGGCGTAACTGCTGGACGGATCTCGATGAAATATGGTATGGATGTAGAGGATAGTCTGGAAAAACATATAGGCTACTTTTCTTTTATCCACGCGGACGGAGTCACGGGCGAAAGACAGTTCTAAATAATAGTCTACTATCCTTGGTAATTTTGTTTTAACATTTTTTCAAATCAAATTACATCTGTCTTTTTCGCAGATCACATAAAAAATGAAACACTCAACATGCAACCCTAAAAAATGTCAACCCCATAAACAGTAATAAAATCTTATTCATGCAAATTAGATGCGATACCTCCCTGTTCAGTGTAGATTACAGACTCTTATACAACTTACAAATTATAATTATGCGAGTAAAAGCCTTTGAAGTTTTGATTAGGGTAACATCACTGGAATAACTACAAGTATTTTGTACAGATTATAAATTAAATTGTACAATTAATACTGGTTTGCAGAATTTTCCATTTATTTTATCACTAGCTTTCTCCCGCGACTCCCTCCGCGCGGAGCTAAGAAAAACAAATGCAAGTGGCCTATGTGATCTTCCAGACTATCCTCTACATCTATGCCAAATTTTAACGAAATCCGTTCAGCCGTTTAGGCTACAAACTCTAACAAAAATGTATTCATCCATCTAAACTTTTGCATTTATAATATTACTAGCTTTCGCCCGCGACTCCGTCCGCGTGGAATTAAAAAAAAAAAACAAAACTTAGTAGCCTATGTGTTCTTCCAGACTATCCTCTACATCTATGCCAAATTTTAACGAAATCCGTTCAGCCGTTTAGGCTACAAACTAACAAACATCTATCCATCCATCTAAACTTTCGCATTTATAATATTAGTATTATTAGTCAGTACGTACTAATCGAGATGTCGCGTATCAAACAGGTTATTTACGTAATCTATAATTATTCAAGTTTTCCTGATTAAAAAACACTTTTTCCTGCTTTTTGTTAATTTAAACTTGTGCTAAGAATCGTTTACAATAGTTAAATGGCAGAATTCGAACCCTCGACCATGTGTTATAGTATTGGCGCTTTAATTATATTATACCTTTTTTTATATTACTACGTTGGTGGCTCAGTGGTTTAAGCACTTGACTTGTAATCTACAAGTGTTGGGTTCGAATCCCACTGTACCAATGAGATTTTCGATTTTTCATATGCACATAATTTACCCGACGTTCTTATAGTAAAGGAAAACATCGTGATGCTTGCACATATCGGCGAAGAAATTCAAAGATATGCGTAAAGTCAACCAATCCGCAGTGCAGTGTGGTTGACTATGGCCTAGTCACCCCTTACTTTAAGGTAGGCTTCGAGCCCCTCGGTGGTGGGGACGTATAGTGAGCTGGTGGTGATGACGACGATCTTTTATATACTTCCTTCTTAAATAAAATAATATAAATGAAACTTCTAAAGCGAATTCTGCACTTCAACTCAAATATAAAGTCCGTTAATAATTTCATAGCAAACGAGTTTCTCACAGTTTGCTCTTCATCAAAAGTACGTCGAATTTTCACTCGTAGTTAGAGGAAACTGCACATTAATTATAAAACTACCTAAAATGTTAACTTATTTTTATAACATAAGGTGGCAAACAAGCAAGCGGCCTGAATCAACCGAAATGAAAAGCGACCGCTGCCCATAGACATCCGCAATTGCAGATGCGTTGCCTACCCTTAATTGACGGAGATGCACACAAAGAGGACATTTCCTTTTCCTATGCGTCTCCTCCACCGTTTAATCCACATGTTCCTCCCATCCTTTTCTCTTGAGAAAAAGGTGGAAAGGGAAAGAGACTAAAATTAGAGAATTACTTCCACTTCACGCCTGTTTTCTGTGTGGTCGTGGTATTACACCGGGCGTGTCGGCCCATTCGTGCGAAGATGTTAAAGCGGACTCTACCACTTCAAAAACTTAACTTCTAAACCAGAATTAAATTAAATATTTTTTAATTTTTATTTTTTTATTATCAAAAATCTCCAGCTAGCATATTTAATTATCAAGATAAAAGACTGTTGTCTATGGTCTTACCATAAAATGTAAACAGTATTTCAAATACTTCATAACTTAAATATACTTCAACCTTTTTAAATCGTCACAATATGACTATTCGTTAAAAAATGTAATGTTTAAACTTGCCATAATATAGTTCATATGGCAACACTTTTCCCGTTTCACAACCCTACTAGAATATAATATGCAGCATAAAAGTAATTAATGCAATTAATATTTACACTTTGGTATAAATTTATTTATCGACACTTGACTGACGTTGAATGATGACCGTTCAAAAATATCGATTTCATATCAGTTTATGAAAAAAAAACAAAAGAAAGTAAGTCTATGTGTCCTTCCAGAGTAACCTCTACATCTATGCCTTTCATTTAGTTGTGTTCAGCAGTTGCTAACTCTAACATCCATCCATCTAAATTAGATTAGTAAGATTTTTTTGTTTGTTGTCAATAAAAAATATTGGTTATAGTTTCTCGTTTCCATTGGATTCGAATACATCTTAATTTAAATGTAAAGATATAGGAATATCGAAGACTTAAAAAAGGACACGTATTCTTCAAAAGTAACAAAAGAAACAAACCTTTTAAAGAGAATATAGCATACTAGCTGTTCCCGTGGCGGCTTTTACGCATGTAATTATAAATATTTTATTGTTTACATTTCTCAAATTCTCAATTGTAATTGTCAAGATTACGGTTACCATAACCTTATAGTTTATAGTCCGTTTCCTACTTGAAGGTTTTCCAATTTACTTACCCCCTAAGTTTAATAACGTAAAAACATAGAAGGTTTTTTTATTAAAGAAAGAGTTATACAAAAATATGCTGTGATTGCTGACATCCATCAAAGTAGTGTGTTTACGCTTTATTATATTAGTATAGATATAAATCGACTAGATTATTCAATAACTAAAGAAAGAAATAACCACAATATTTCAATTAACTAATATGTTATGATATAATTGGTTAACAACACTGCAATCTGTTTCAATTTCGCGCCGACTAATATGGTTGTCGTATTTACATTCAAAATATTCGATATGGTAATTTATCATTCATTCATTCCATTTCCCGTTGAATCTGGCAATATTGATATGTGCTCCGTTATTGCTGCACGCAGGGCTGCCAACATTGACGCACGACATTTTAAAATAAGACATATGACATAGGCTACTCACTACTTTGTTTTATTTTTCATTCCACGCGGACGGAGTCTCGGACGAAAGCTAGTGTATAATAAAGTTAAATAATTTAAGTAAATAAAATGACAATAACACTTTATTGGCATATGTGAACGCATTATCAGTACAGGGCACATGCCAGTAGATTGCATTCCAGTTGCTTTACTGGCATACTCAGTCTTTAAGATGTAAAAGTCTTAAATATATCAAAAATTCCATTCTTGTGAAAATAACTTCAAAATGTTGCTTAAATAAATCTTACTAATATGATAAACGTGAAAGTTTAGATGGATGTATGTTTGTTAGAGTTTGTATCCTAAACGGCTGAACGGTTTTTGATTAAATTTAGCATAGATGTAGAGGATATTATGTAATAGGCTACTTTTTCAATCCCACGAGCGGAGTCGCGGGCGAAAGCCAAATAAATAACTATGAAAATTATGATCCTTAAAATGCCAGGTAATATCTAAACGACCCGATTTAACACCTCAATGTAGTAACTAAACAAACAGACAAATCACCTATAAATTGTGTAGTAAGGAGGGAGATTAAGCACGATTTTCATCCCCTAATGCCATAAGACCTATAAATTCACAACTCGTAATTATATCTGCGTAGTTTAAACACTTACTAACTATCGCACGCGACTTTGCTCGGAATTAAGGTGATATTATATAAGTTCTTCCAGACTAACATCTACTATACATTTCATGGAGATGCTTTCTTGTATAAGTTTGTATTGCAAATAAAGTGCTCCGTAAATATTTCACCTGGACATCAGTTATACTAGAACCGTCCCTGAGTAGAGCTTTCCTCGAACTTTTCTGTAAGCTTTTATAAGTATAACAATATTGAACTATTATCTATATCTATACTGATATTATAAAAAGGAATGATTTGTATTTTTGTATTTTGTGGGCATTGAAGTAACTCAAAAACTACTGGGACGATTTTAAAAAATATTTTAACGATAGAAAGGTATTTTATCAGTTAGTAACATAGACAAAAAATTTTAATTTCACGCAGACGAAATCGCGAGCAACAGCTTGTCTTGAACAATCTAAATAAAAATACATATCCAAAATAATATGACATTCGTAAACGCAATTTAGTTTATCTGAAAGAATACGTAGCAATACCTGCCAAATGATACTGCCAATAGAATACTTTGTAGCGAAACTTCAAAGCATTTTATATCTTTAAAGTCGGCTACACACGCCCAGATTTATCTAACAATTATGAAAGCTGGCTGAGAACTGATCAGTTCCCAGTTTTGATCGATTTCTTTAACCGATCAGACTGTTCAGATAAAACTGAGCGTGTGTACCGGGCTTTATGAATTCCGCACAAGTCTAGAACTTATATTTAACACGCAAACTACGTAACAGGCCGATATCGGCCTGCCGCGGTGCTTTAGGTGGTGCGGACAAAGAAAATTATGTCCCTCTCGCTAATGAAACGATTATCTCAGGTATATATTATATTTCTACAAAGTTATAATTTAATCTATCCTAGTGCTGGTGGGTCTAGAAAGACCTACCACGCACTGACGGAAATATCATTGGGGGCGCATTTTGGCCCGCCGCCGTAGATGTAGAACTATAATTTCACTTGCCGCAGTTAACGTGTTAAATGAATAGATTTTCTTTTGTTTGCGATTTCGACGCGGAATTAAAAATAATAGTAATAAGTGTAAGTCTTGTAGTTTTTGAGTTTTCTCGTTACATAAAATACTAAACATTATCTATACTTATATTATAAAGAGGAAAGATTTGTATTTTTGTATGTATTGATAAAACTCAAAAACTACTTGGCCAATTTTAAAAATTCTTACACCGTCAGATAGGTATTTCATCTGTGAGTAATATGGGCTATATTTTTTTTTAATATCACGCGGGCGAAATCGCGAGCAACAGCTAGTTTTTTTTTTATATGTGGTCTAGCTGTTCCCGTGCGACTTCATTCGCATGAAATTATGAAAAATATTTTATCGATTACTTTTGTCAAATTCAATTGCAAATGTCAAAATGACAGACATAACATGATGACAAAACATGTCAATTTTTCATTCTTGATGTTGGCAGGAACTTATGGTCTCTTTCCCACATTCGGGTTTTTATCTAAAATATTTACCCCCTAAGTTTAATGGTGTTAAAATATATAGCCTAAAGCGTGACGTAAGTGTAGGGCTTTTTATTTAAAAAAAGAGATATTCAAAAATATACTGTAATTGCTGACATCTTAGGCAACAAAGAAGTGTGTGTTTACGCTTTATTATAATAGTATAGATGAGTAAGAATAAGAAAGTAAATTTCGTCTTCACTTAACTTGAAATGTAATAACATGTACGTGTCCAATCTTTAAATATAATAATGGTTGTAAAACGCAAAGAAATTTTGCGCCTCCTTATCTCAAGCGCCAAACAAGCGAACTGCGAGGGGGAGATCCCCCTTCCGACCACATCTCCCCTAACCCCACATCCCACTCTCAGAAAGGGGCAGATTCTCGCAGGTAAATGAAAAACGCAATTGATTAACGTAGATAAGTTATTCTTGTCTATTGTTATAAAAAAAAAAAACTAAAAACCTTTACCTTCTACTATAATAAACTTTTACAACGCTAAACGTTCAATGTTGGTTTTCCAACGATTTAACAACTAAATTATATTGTTTAAACTATCATGAGACATAATAGTAACAATTTACAATTTAGTGGAACAGGCCCTTATATTTTTATTCAGAAACCAGATAACAACAAATAATTATACAAATTGCGATACAAAAATTTGAAAACGATTCCTTTTTTCAAGCAATCTATTGTAAAACATTCAAACGTTTTCTTTGAGTCGTATCATTAGATTAATGTAAAAATATCTTCGATTCATTTCAGATACTGTAATATCTCATTTATGTAACATCAATCATATTTAAAAACTCATTTAAGAATTCCTTTAATATTTCCTTAACGTGAGTTTACGCATTTGAAGTATACGTTCAAAAACGTATAGTGTTTTAGTTTCAGAATAAAAAACATTAGAACAGTTTTGTATTTTTAATTTAAACTACATTTAATTTATATTTGAAATATTGTAAGAATAGTAGAAAAAAACTGTTCCTTTTTATCTTTTAATAAATCAAATAATATCACGTATTTTCAACTTCACAGACAATATTTCCCGCTTGTAAACGCAAACGTCTCTTTTGAACGTGACATTTACGCGCCGCCATTTTGAATTCGCTGCCAACATAAAGAATATAATAGACAAAAATGCAAAGAAGGTTATAAATAAGGAGTCCACTTAAAAATTCATTAACCACAAACAAATAAAGGTCGAATAAAGGACTTTAATTAATGTTTCGCTAAGATTTGGGCAAATTAAAAAGCGGTGCCCTCTAGAGTCCTGTAGGCGTGCGTCTGTCGCGGTCAGAAACGTGGATTTCTTAACACAATTTTTAACTAAAGCGTTACCCATTGTTTTATTTTTATGGTATTTTAATTAGGAATTATTTCAACTAGAAATTTGGTCATATGACAACATGACTGACTATAACCCAGAGGGGTAGACAGAGACAACAGATCATTTTGAATTTAGTTTATTTTTTGCTGTTTTTGCTGTAAACAAAAACACTATTCAAACATTTATACAGACAATATGCGATTATTTGAAGAAGTTCTGGTAATTTTTTGCGTCATTATCTTTTAGAATAATAAGAAAATTGGTTTTATGTGGAAATCGAGCACGTATAGTTGGTTTTCAAAACTATAACCATATTTTAAGCTGTTAACAAACAAAAAATCTAGTGTTATTTCATAACAGGACACAAGGGACGTACGGCATTTAGTAAATGCCGTGCCTATAAAGGTGAGCGCACAATTACCTAATAACTAAATGCCATTGGTATAGGTTACAAGCAAATTGCCAGTACGTCGCCATGACAAAGACTGCGTTCGATGGACGATGGAATTTAGTGATGTGCTAAATGGAAGTTAACTTTGTTATTAAATTATTAGCAAATATTAATAAAAACGATGTCGTAAATGTATATTGTTTCTAAATATTTTACTCGTAAAATACCATTTACTTTAAAGAATTTATTATCTTAAAACTTCTTTAATAATTTAGATAAAAATGTTAATACTGCAACTATTTCAGCTATTCGCCCCTAGATGGCGCTATGAATTACAAAGAGCAACTATGCACAGCGTCTCATAGTCGCATAGTTTCGTGCTGCGACACGCTCGTTGCGCAGCTGCCGAACTTTGAATTTATGCCAAAATACATAGCCGATAGACACTCACAAGGCAAAGTTTAGGTCAAACTTCAGTTATGGCGACTGTTGATTAAACTTTAGTACAGAACGTTCATTGTCTAGTTTAAGCTCCGCTCTCGGATTGTGGTTGCCTTTTGATATCAAAAACCTCTTCTGTACAACAAATATTTGTATAAATCATCGCCCGTCTCATTGTTTCGAGCCCGTGAAGTTAATTTAATTCCCTTCGTCGAAACAAATCGAGCAGAAAACTTGTTTTAACTTTAATGAATTATGGTTTATTTTGTATTTTATGTTGTATTTGTGTTTTTCGTTATTGATGATATTTATTACTAAAATAATGATATCTATGAAATAAGATTTTATTGCAAGAAAGAATCCGTAGTAATGTTTACTTTCACAAGCGCCATCTAGTATCGAATAGCTTTAACTCGATATCTTTTGAATTTGAAAACGTTAAAACCATGTAAATACGTTTATCGCACGTTCACACCTGAACGACTCGCATTGCATTTTGCCGGGATTCCATGTAGATTTGGAGTAAATAAGAACCGCTTTCTATATGTTAGTTCCAATTGAATACACTCTAACATCGGATTGAAAAATGTAAAACGTACATTTCAATTGTTCGACTTAGAGAGGAATGTGAAACATTTTATCGCCTTACAAATACGGTAAAAACAAAAAAAAAAGATTGGAGGCGCCGGGTATCGATCCCGGTACCTCTCGCATGCTAAGCGAGCGCTCTACCATCTGAGCTACGCCCCCGGTATGCAGAATGTCAAAAAAATTAAGTAGTTAATAAAAAAAATATGTCCATACGAAACTATAATTTTAAATTTAGAAATCATAATTTAGATCAACATTTTATTTGATACTACGTGAATTGAAAAAAAAGTATTATTACAACAATTGTGAATTATAATTAATGTAAAATGAAAATATTACCATGAAATTCCTATATTCCATAAACATCGTAAAAATCACAAAAAAAGTTGCGCCCAACGTGGGGCTCGAACCCACGACCCTGAGATTAAGAGTCTCATGCTCTACCGACTGAGCTAGCCGGGCTGTGACAGACAATTTGAAATATTAGATTTGGTAAATCAAGAAATATTTGAAACAATACAATAATATTAATATATCGAAATTAGTAACTAATTAGTTATTTAAAATATATCTTAAACGAAAGCCTTTATTTAAGCTAAATTATCAAAACTAGCAACATTTACCACAATTTGTTAACTAATTAAAAATATCTGTCACTAGATGGCGTTGTTGAAAGAACAAAGCTGCTATGTCTAATTTTAAAATATTTTTTTACGCAATACAAAAAGCTATTAAAACACAAAGTCTAGACCAATTAAGCGGGTAATAAGTAAAGGTGCTGGATTGCGCTTGTCGGAACAAATTGACCGGAAAATCTATTCAAAAATCGGTTTTAATTAAATAAAAGTTTCAACAATCTTCACAATTTGAAACCGGTAATTGGCGACAGGTTTTTAGAAAAAAAATTAACGGATTTTCCACGACCCCTTGGCGACTACGAAAGCACTCAGCTTTTGCTTCGGTTAAAGTATAGTTGGCTGCAGTTTGGATCGATTGAAAACCGCATTTAAACTTATTTCGATTTATCGAGTACGGGAATTGACTTTTCGCTAAAAGGTTTAACAAAACAACTCTTAAATGCTCAGAATTTCCGTTAATTAACACGAGTCAATTTAATTTTGTTCGCTTATTTAATCCTTCAATTTGATAGATCTATTCATTTCTTTTCTAACATTATCATATTTGGTTTTTTTTTATAACCTAAAAATGTGTAATATCTTAATACAAATATGATAAAGTATTAATTTATTAATTATTAATTTGTATTTGATATTATTTCGTGGAAATCTATTATTACTTCCATCAGAGTTATGTTCCAATAATTAGTTGTATTGTTCCAGACGGCCGGTAATCATTTAGTTGGCAACTCTGTCATTTGCCACAGAGAATAAATATTATTTTGCTTTCGTATCAATGTTGAATATCGATACATCGAAATCATTGTTGAGAATTTTTAATCTGTATTTTCTTAGTTTTAAATCTGTTAGTGGTTTGAAGGGTTTTTTTATCTATGAATAGGATCGGATTCCGTTGGGCTAAAATGTAAAAAATTGCATTTAAATAATTTACAGAATGTATCTATTTCGACGCAAGAAATATTTTGGTTAACATTGAAGTAGTACTTCAGGGGATAAGTTCCATTTCACGGTACCACTGAAACATCACTGGCGCGTATTTCTTTTAATTAACATTTTTTTTCACGGCTCGCGGCGTATTTTGCTGTATGAAGTTGTAGTTTTTACATAACTATAGTGATAATTTAGAAGATTTTAAAATTAAACATAAATGTTAGATAATATTAACTGTTTTAACTCAAAAACTACTGGACCGATTTTAAAAATTCTTTCAACATCAGATAGGTAATTTATCTGTGAATAACATAGGCTATATTTTATTATTAATAATGTTTAGGAACTATTAATAAACAGCGTGTTTCTGGTAGTTACATATAGGTCTTTCTTTAATACTTCCAAATTTTGAAATTTTAGTTATATGAAGAAATGGTTACGATTTCCACTATGGGGTACATAAGCAGTAATATTTTCAAAAGAAGTTCTCATCATAAACTTGCCCTTATCCCTATGGAGGGTCCGCACAATACGTCCTTTTCCATATACTTCTATCAGCCGTTATATCTGAATCCACTTCCTTAAGCATATACTCTTGACACAATCCATCCTTACTTTCTTCGGATTTCCTCTACCTTTGGGGACATAAAAGTGTTAAGATTGAATGTGGATGGCTACAAAGGAAGAAGCAGACCGAAGTATGGATGGATTGTGTGAAAGAGGATATGCTTAAGAAAGGAGTGGATTCAGATATGACGGCTGATAGAGATGTATGGAGCAGCACATACCGACCCTCCGTAAGGGATAAGGGCAAGAGGATGATGATGTAGCCATTAATATTCAATCTTAACACTTTCTTGTTCATGTCCTCATCCTCTCCTTTCAAACGAAGATCTACGAGAAGAGAAATCAGTAATTGAGGTTATGAAGAAATATCGCTGATCATTATTCTTATCAGAAATACTTTATATAATTTTAAAACCTAGACACAAACCAGTATTTTCTGAAGTGGGTACAGAGTTCAGGTACACTATAATATTCAAGAACAACCACTTCTGACTCCTGAATGCCCTGAATAAATTAAATTGAGCGAAAAATGCGGGTATAAAAGTGTAATAAACTTGAAAAAGCGGGTTGTTGAAGCCGAATGGACGGGAAACGGTAGCTTTTATTACGTAACAGTTAATGAAAAGAACGCAAAAGTTTTATTTTCACATGGCAACAAAAGATTTGAATGATTTATATAAAGTTGTGGTTTGCATTTTTTTGTAAGATATAATCTGTGGCTTACATTATAAAATTAAGAATGTGTAAACGAGAAATCTCTGAAAATTAAAATATCGAGTAATATTTTAATGAAATTTTTGCATCATCGTAACCTTAAAATTAATATTTATACGAAGAAAATTCCTACAGAATTAAAAGTTAAAAAGATGTTGAAAATTCTTATCCACGATGAATTACTAAAGAAAATCTATTGACTGCATAAAAGATAAAACATTTTAATCTAATTAAAGTAACTAACAGTCCTTTTCTAAACTAAAACTATTGTAGCTACAGATTTTTAAACTAGACTTACGAAATAACCACTGGCAACATTGATTGTTATGCGTACCAATTAGTAACAGGAAAAGCATAATAACTCGATTTATCGAATAACGTATCTCTGAATACAATGTTTTAAATCCATAGCTAAGCGCTAATACACCTTTAATAATGGCGTCGCTAAAACATTATATTTTTAATTAACACGCATATTATCCTTTAAAAAGTAAAAGACTATACGAGTTATTGAACTAAAAATAAGCGGATTAAACATACCGAGTGAAAGCGCTCAACAAATCGATGTATCGAGTAAAGAACGCTGTTTGTTTTATCTGTGGCTTAGCACTAGAGTGTACATACCTTTAACAATGGCGGCGGTAGAACAGCTGATGTTTAATATCCAACTATGCTCGAGGGGATGGGATTAAAGAAATTAATCGGATTTAATTTTCCATCTAGAATTTTTTATACACTTTTATCTACTTATTTAATGGATTTATGGTTAAAATTATTAATTTGAATTTTCGTTAATCCTATAGAGACTTCAAAGCCTTTATAGGATTAACAAATAATATTTAGTTACGTACTCTGATTAATTTAAAAAGCTATTAACTGTACTGGGAATTTTTTTTTGCTGCATTTACACACTTCACCGTCCACGCTGCGAAGCCAGTAGGGACAGATTCATGTGGGACTCCCGGCCTTATACATTTCGGCCCGACTTACTAAACCCCGCGGTGTTCTTCGCCCAACCAGGCCGTGGCATCTACGTTAGATTATCCACAACTGTACTGGGAATTAATTAAGACTATTTGAAATAGACTATGAATAGCATAATTCCTTTAAAATACTAGTTTTGTATCTCGAAATTATTAATTTACAAATACTGAAACATAAATTAAATACCTAAAAGTCGGGGAAATATTAAAATACGGTTCTTAAAAACCTTCCGCCGCCACAATCGTTCTTATCAAGCGTACTTTAAGTTTTAAAACTGAAAATATAGAGAAGTCCACAACATCAAAGTGCCATTGAGATTGCGGCCCGGTTTGTAGGGCGGTTATTACCGGATTTGGCCGGCCGCAACCGGTTTTGTGGGGTGTCTATGTATTTTCCGGATTATCCTTTCCGTAATTCAGAATACGGGAATGGGACTTGTTTTATACCGTATTTAATATGTATCTTTGTTATCGATAAATTAAAAAAAAAACTCGTTTTTTTATAGAAACGGTAAATATACTATGCAATTTCATTTGATGCTTATGTCTATATTTTTATTTGCAGGAACTGACTACGCTTTCGGATGAAGCGGCAAGCTGAGGTGAGTATCTTTAGTTTTAAAATTTATTTATTAAAAAACCAAAAACTAAAACGGCAGTTATCAGTTCAGTTCGCTCTAATATTTAATCAAAATAATTCTCTCTCGCTCTAATATAAATCAAAATTTCGTATATAATAGTACTAAGGTATTAGTAGACGTTGGTTCTCAAACTTCTAGAAACTTAAAAAAAATGTTAATTAACATAATTTACAGCTTTTTTATTCATACAATAGATAAAAGTAGGAAATAGAAAATAAATTTTGAAACATACAGATTATTTATAAATTGGAGGAAATTCTAAAGTCTAATGTTTTTAAAGCTCTAAAATCCGTACAAGTCATTATCGTAATCAGTATATTTAGACGTGTTTCGCATGTGGTACAATATATCCGCCCATTTAAAGGGATTCGAATGACTGAAAGAATGGCTGCCATTTTATCGCCTTTATTTCCGTACCCTTAGCATTTAGCTTTAACAAAATTCTTCTGTTTATTAACTAAATGTTGCGTTGTTTTGTTTGCTAATGATTTGATAATTGAGAATTTTGTACGTGTAAAAAAAATTGTTTAAAAACTTATTAAATTAAAAAGTACACATTTGCTTACAATTTTTATTATTTAGTTCGTATTTTGAACATTAATGACAATAGCAATTAAATTACTATATTCGCAAAGAGATGTCGCTACTGTAGTAATGTCGTAAAAATTTTAGGTTAGTCATGTGTTTATCATTAATTTATCTTTACGTTCTCTGATAAATATTAAACAATTATCTAAAACACACAAAAGTACTACAACATTTAAACATGTGTGCACAAAAGATAAAACATTTTGTCACAAACGACAGGGGTTCTCAAACTTTTGTAACAGTAATTTCACTTTATAAAAAAAATAATCCCGTGTGATGACAAAATTAAACATTTTAGTCTCATAAACTAGGAATTACACGGCACTAAGAGCGGAGTCAAACATAGTTTTAAAATCCACGCATCTCATAATCTGTGTACTCACGCAGCACAAAGGGTTCTCTGTACAGAAACACCGCCGGAAGTATAATATATTAAGTATGTTGGTATAACACAAATTCAGTAGCGGTTTATACAGGCAAAGGGAGGCAAAGTAATATGGCAGGTAAGGGAATTTCATTAGGGAGAAGTCCGAGGTATGAAAATCTCGTAGCGAGCTTAACTAACATTAATTTAAGGTTATAAACGCTGAGCGTATATATTAAATAAGCCCGTTTTTTGGGGTTTTAGTGAAACCATAACATTTTCGGGAGCACATCATAGCTACTGGTTATTGAACAAATATAGGTTGCTTAGGCAGTTCACTTAAATCCCGTTTCATTTTTAGTATTTAGTTGATTGAAAAAACGACTTTTTGGCATCATTATTTAGCACTGATTTCCCCTATAATTTTATATACAACCGAATAGATCGTAGGTATACTTTTATCTTCTTGTCCTTGTACTTGTAAGTACATACCGATCATAGTACTACAGAATGTCTTTTGATGTTTGTAGCATCCAGTATGTACCAATTTTGTTAGTCATTCGTTAAACTTGTCTTAAATACAGGTGATTGTACACTTCTTGCTTAAATTAATGTTAATCTCGGATATCTTACTAAATCTAATTAATATGTTTCTTGACTTTTTTCACTTGATTATACGAGGATACCAAACCATACCTATTCACATATCAACATGCATTAAGACTTATTAGAACATGCTATGTTATACATCAACACGCTTGCACGGAGACAAAGGGGCGCGTTAAAAGATCATATCCATTGTGAGAAATGTGGGTCGACAGGGATGCGTATTTAAAGTCTACGTGAAAGCGGATCAGTCAGTAAATGTGACTTTCATGTTTGAGTTAGCTTTGATCCTTTTTGATTTAAGAACTTAAGATTTAATTTTTCCCTCAATATGTCTATTGCATTCTTAATTTTTACGTTAACTATTTGCAACGTAATAAAAAATAAACATAACAATAAGTATATTTATGCTTCGAATTTCTTTAGTTTCTGAAAAGAGTAGCATAATAATTTTGTTTCAAAGATTATTTTCATGGTCTAATATGTATAAGAAGCCTTTAAAATAGGTAACAAGATTAAAACATAAGTTTTAATAATGGAAAAGGTACATAAATATTTTATATCACTTACACTAGCGTTGATAATATCCGCCACTCGCTTGTACTATGAACTTCCTTTGCACTCAGAGATTTTACCCAAGAGCGTAATTACAGAGTCGCTTTTCCCCGCCAACACAGTATTTGCATTAATTCACGTTGAAATGCTCAAGTCACAATACTGAAACATGAAAAAAATATATGTTTCATACAAAATACTGCATAGAAGACGGTCTAGTTTTACATTAAATAAAAATTGATGATTTTTGATGGTTTTAAAAGACGGTGATGAGATATTGATTTCCAAAATACTAAACTCACCTTACGAATAGTTGTAACAAAAAGCATGAATGCGTCAACTATAGCTAGATGATACAATTGTAGGATTAATCAGAAAAAATAAACTGTTAAAAAAGATATAAACTTTAGGGACAGTAAAACATTCTTGTCTTTTGCGGTTTTTGTCTTTATACGTGAATTCTAAGTGTCTTTCAATGTCTTTGGTAACTCAAGGAAGAGTTTTAAACAAAAAGAACATTTTGAAATGCAATACTTTATAAAGGTTGGTTTGTACCATTTTATTTTAAAAAAAAGCTTTGTTGAAATATGATAGAACGCCTTATATAGTCCAAAATACGTCGTCTACTAAACAAAAGTTTAAGAATCTTAATAATGAAATATATTTTATTTCTTATAGCTAAGAGGAAAAGGCTTGTGGAATACATTTGATGCGGTTGATTTATATAAACGACATTTTATTACATCGTTTGCATGAACTCTGTAATATATTCCAGACGTCTGAGGAATTATTTTAAAAACGCAAAATAATGTCAGTTACGTTGGCAATTATGTTCTTGATCTTTTGCTAAATGTTTACAAATTTCCTTCAAAGAAATTCTTCTTTGTGCGTTATCGTAGTCCCGGGTTATTGTTGTCTTTCCTTTGTGCCAATCTCAAGCGAAATTCATTGTATTACGACAATTTATAATGAAATAATTTTCAATTCTCATAATTAATTTCATTAACATTTTTTTAGATCGCATAATTATAAATAATAACAGAATTATGTTGTAATAATATAATAAATAAAGTGCAAAATATTTTAAAATACAAGATTGTCACAGTTTTAGAAACACTGGCTAACAAAATTAACCAGTGTCAGCTATTCAATAAAACGACAGCGATTGGTCGATTTACAACGAGCCTAAAGCGTATTCGGATACACTTTGCAATGCAGCGACTCGAGCGCTTTATTTTTAAATTCTATTCATACAAAGCGATTACCTTCAAAAAAGATTTACGCGTTACACAGCTATTAGGTCAAAAGAATAATTAAATATAACTGTGTTTTTAAATAAATTGTTTAAATCATTAACGAAATTTGTTAAGGATTGATATTTATAACACAAAACAAAATGAGTGCTGTCAGCGCTTAAACGCTGAGTAGACAAACATTGAATTTTCCTCCTCCCTTCATCTAATTCTGTCAGTCATTCATTCTATTTCATTCAAACTCAAACTGTCAGTTCAGTTCAGTGCAATTTTTGCGTTGTTAATTGTTATTTCGTTTTCGAAATTAAATTTGCATTTAAATAATATGTTTACAGTTTATTAGTTTCTTATTCAATATGTATTTAAACAGAAGTGAATTTAACCTAGAACTGAAATAAATTACGATAACAAATTGTGTCGAGGTCAAGGTTTTTTTGATTGTTTAGTCTATTATTACTATTCCTACATCTGTGAAAATGGCGGAGATATGAATTTTTGAAACACATTCCTCATAGAAAACTTGGGTGAGTGATTTTTTACTGGTTATCTAATATTTACGTAACATTGTTTGATAAATATTGTTTACTAGATAGGACAGACTGTGTGTAGATTATACGAATTGTTAGTTGTAATTAATGTTTAATTCTATGCTCAACACACAACAGCATTATGAGTTATTTATAATTTGTAGACTGTGTTGCAATGTTTTTGAACGACTTCGTCCAACTTTTGAAAAATGTGCAGGGTTAACAATATTTTTTTATTTCCTTTAAAATTCCACACTAATTTGGAGTTGGAAGTAATCAATTTGTTACTAAATTTGCCTCTTTAATGATAGTTACTTAGCTATCTATTTTTTTTATCCCATAAATATGTAGTGAAATAAACTAATGAGTCCGAGTCATTATTCTTGTTTAGTAGAATACCAATCACAACTATGCCCTTTATTGTAATACCCGACGTCAAAAATATCGATTCCCACCTCACGACCCCCATTTACAGTCCCCCAGTCTGGGGGTCCCGACTCATCTCGAGTTCCCCTCCCCCGTGGTTTTGCGAGTGGTACGGGCTTTTCTTTGCAACGCGTACTATTGGTTATTTTTGTCGCGTACCATGTTGCCGCTAATTGGGTACACTTAGCATTTTTTAATTACCAACGGTAGTGCTTGCAATTGTCATTCGCGTTGCTCTTTTGTTTATTGTTTGGTATAAAGATGGGAAATTGGAATTATTACCTTACAAGCTACGTGTTTAGACACTAGTCTTTACTGTGGGTAGTTGAACTCAAAATTCATCTATGGTGCCGATTTTTATCCTAACCTAAAAGGGTTACCTGGAAAAAAAACTGCAATCACGTTTTACAATGTGAAAATATTTAAATAAGTAATTTCTAAGCGAATTTAGTATATTTTAATTCCGAACTTTGTCAAAAGAATGTTTCAAGTACGCGAAATAGTTTTACCGGTTAATATCGAAGTTTAATGGAGAAAAATTCGAGGAGGGCTTTGATGCCACAGTAACTTCGGGAACTTTTAAAATATGACCCAAATGCTTTGTAAACTTTTTAATATAACTATATTGAGTAATCCAAACAACAGAAAATGTAAAGGTAAGGTTATTTAGAGTGAGTTTTCACTGGAGATACACAACTATTGTAATCCTTGTTCTATTTGAAGAAAAAAGAAGTTCCATGTAGGTATTTTGGCAGAGTAAACGCACGCTAAAACACCCTAGACGTCATCCAATTGTAATTTTAGACGCGGATCGATACGTAAAATGAATCTCAGCAATGCAATGGTTGCTTGTTTTCACTTCTGTGGTTACAGATTGCATTTCTATCATAGATCCGAGTCAAAGGTTACGTTTAGGTATGTTTGAAGCGGTTAAGTTTATCATAGAATAGCTTTATTAGTACATTTCGGCGGGGAAATGCGTTAAATGATAAGTAAAGAAATCCATTAGTTTAGATTTTGGTAAAAAACAAACGACGATCTGCAGTTCACGCGTGAAGATCAGTGAACTGATTCGCAGCTCACCTCAATTTGTACACACCGGTATGATTTTTAAATCACCGATCAGATCTTAGCTCGTCCGCTCGCATAGTTATTGTATCGCGTTGATCTGTGAGCTGTGAGCATCCAATTAAGTTGAACTGCAGCTCTTTTGAGCAGTCTTAAAGCTTTACACACGTCTACTAATATA
>NW_013525213.1:2108328-2142637 GCF_000836215.1 Papilio polytes
ACCATGCCACAGAGTAGCGTTATGAAATTAAGTTTCACAGTACGGAATTCTGCGCTTATAGCCGGTAGCTTTTAGCCACAGTGTAGTGATGGATAGCAGTATGCATTCCGCACTGATCGACCAGAGTAATTATGTTAATGAAATAACGCAGCGCCATCTTTGGTATGCTTTTGGTTAGGGTCGACGTTGCAAGGAATTTGTAATCGTTTGATGATAGCCTGTCTTTGAACATAGATGCCAATATGTTCTATTAAATGTAATAATTGACTTTGAGAATAATTATTTGGAACATGGGTATTTCAGAAATCTTTTCGGGATTGTCATATTCTTTAGGGATCTGTTTTGTATGACTTTTAATTAACTAAATGTTAATAAAGTAACATTACCATACATTCTAACGTTAAATGAAACCCCGGAAGCGTTTTTCACACGAGTAATCAAATGAAACAAAATCATTGGGCCTCCGCCGCATCCTAAAATTGAATTACCCCATTGAATGCCCGCATTCGGTCGTACCCAGGTTCCCATAGACCCCTCGAGTGGTCCCGAAAACGGGCCCCACGTGCGGGGCAGATGGCCGAGTTTATTTTTGCTGCTACTTTGCTACGGTGACCATGTTTTTTTTTCTATTTTTGTCATGAACAAGAAATATGACGAATTCGTTTGATGTCTACAATTCTCAGATCTTTTGCTGTGCGATATTTTGCACTTTTTGAATATGTGTATAATTGAAGTCAAAAGAAATTTCATAAATAATAATGGTTACGTACCAATATTTTTTTTTATTATTCTACTATTCCAAGACGAAGACTTCTTGATTTACGAATACAATTGTAATATCGTAAGAAAAGGGATAATAGTGTGTATTTTCAATAAAAATGGAATATGCATTGCCTAAGGAATAGCGACAACAGTCCTATCACTATACAGTGAACGTCCTTAACTTTCGATTCGATGTATTACTGTGTACATTTTTTGGGACTGTCCGTCATATTAGCGTAGTATTGTGACCTTGGCGGGCATGTTCGGGGCCGTCTCGTTGGGATCGGGGGCTGGCAGATGTGAGACTCCGCATCCGGATTTATTGTGACGAAGTGGCTTGTGTGCGTAACTGTACACGTCTTTGTACGTACTTCTAATACTATGCATTGTTTGTAAGTGTACATGTGTTAATAGCTTATAGTTGCTTGTGTAAAGCAGTTCTCAATTCTTGAAAATTATTCAGTACTATTATTACCGAAAAGCTTTTGCCCGCGACTTCGTCAGACTATCCTCGACATCTATACTAAATTCCATCGAAATCGTTAACTCGTTTAAGCTGCACACTCTAATAAACATCCTTCCATCAAAATTTTTGCATTTATAATATTTAGTTTGATAATTATTTAATAGATTACGGGAATGTTCTCTAAATCAAACATTTATTAAACGGCTGTACCAAAAATGTTAGTTTGCAAATTTTATAATCCATTGTTTAATAGTTTGGTATAATAGAAATGAAAAGATTTAACATTTTCGTGTCGCATCAATTATTTCGTATAGCTGTTGCTTGTAACATTGTCTGCGCAGATATTTATCATAAGGACGTAGGTTTTGTAGAATAAAAGCCAATTAAAATCAGTAGCTGTTTCGTATATATCGTATATTAATTCGGACATATCGTATATTCGTTCGTTTACAATGTTCGTACATATCGAGATGTCATATTTTATCTTCGTTGTAATAGATCTTAATTTCTTATCACGTTTCCCTAACTCAGTGGCGCCATCACACTATTCATAAAATAGGTACAAGAGTTTTGTTTTTAAGTACCTCCGCGATTTACGAGGCTACGTTACTGTGGTTTCTTTTGTCAGACCGATTTAGACTCGGTTTCCGGACGTTATTTAAATTTTCTTGCGAATGTCAGTCCATTAGAGTCTGATATCTTAGTAATATTAAATGCGGGAACTTAGATGGATGGATGGATCTTAGAGTTTGTAATCTAAACTGCTGAATGGATGTCGATGAAATTCGGCATCGATGTAGTTTTGTATTTTTGTTAATTCCACGCGGAAGGAGTCCCGAGCGAAAGCGTGTTACCTATAAAGCTTATTCCCAGCTCTTTAGTAGGTTCATATTTGTCTCGTGGTGCTTAAATCTGAATTCATTGCCTTTATTCCACTGGGTTAAATCAGAATTATTGTATACAGTATTACGTTATAATGTCTATTGTGAATACAGAGGAACGCATCGTATCGTCACGTATGGACGGGCGAAGGCCGGCCCTTATCTCGTTCGTCTGTATCGGCCCTAATCAGCTGTGTAAACTGTGCAGCTGGCCACAGAGCAGCGATAAAGACCATTGCATGTGGTCATTTAGCACAGTTTTATTGCTCTGTGGTAGTGTTAAGTATATGGTCTTGCGATTTTGGAGGAGACTATGGAATGCCTTGATTTTTTGATTTGGAGCCTGTCCCACCACTGGATAGAGGTTCAGATAGCTTAAAAATGACGATACTGTCAGATAAGGAAACAAAATCCGATATTTCCATTACATATTTTACACAGATTGTTATCAATTTACAATTTGGTGGGACAAGCTCTTAATATTCTTAATATCGCTAGCTACAGTCTTCTTTTGAAATCACCGTAAAATAACGAAGAAATTAGTTCAGTTCCGTGTTTATTATTAAACTTGAAAACCAATTAAGATTTAATTATAATGAAAATGTTAACTACCCTTGTAAGTTATGTAATTTCTTAACGTCCAACTTTCCGCGAAAACTTGAAGCATATCGAGTTTCAAATTGCCTCGAATCGTTTGATAAACTTAGCTTCTATAAATTGTAACAGTTATTGTTTGACCGGTCCCAACTGTTTAATTAGACCCGGCTAATTGTAGCCGAGGCGGCTATACGCCCCGAACACAGGGACGTATTCTAAAAACTGATTTTTTACTTGACTCATTGCGAAAATATGCTGTAATATAAAAAAATAGCTGTTCCCGTGCGGGGCTCCGCATGAAATTATATTATTAAATTATCAATTGCTAATGTCAAAATGATATGACATGACAAACCTTAGTAATCTTGCTTTCTTGATGTTGGCAGCAACTTATGGTCTCTTTCCCACATTAGAGTTTTTATCCAAAATATTTACCCCCTTAAGTTTAATGGCGTGAAAACATATAGCCTGACGCGTGACGTAAGTGTAGGGATTTTTATTAAAAAAAGAATCATTCAAAAATATGCTGTAATTGCTGAGATCTTAGGCAACAAAGAAGTGTGTGTTTACGCTTTATTATAATAGTATAGAAATATACAGAAGAATTGAGTACCTCCATCTTTTAGGAAGGAGGTGAACAAAAGAGCATCGGCTTTCGCTGTAACGAGTCACGATAGTGTTTTGTTTTATGTAGATTTCGTACCGTTTTCACGGTGCAGTATTGTCATGTAATTCAATTTTTGTTTATAATATTGGCACGTTTTTATGCGAGCGACTCTGACGACGTTAACTGTCGCCAACCGTTCTATTCCAAAGTCGTTAAGTTTGTCGATGACGTAATAAAAGATCTCGGTACGCATCTGTTGAATTAATTAAAATGATTGCCTCGATCTAGAATTTCATTGTGGCTTATTTTCTAAATATAGTATAGAGTATAATTTTTAAATTGTTACCGTCACCTGTGCTGTTTAATTGTTGAAGTTATTTCCTTTGGAACGCACGTGATTTGACTGTTAATTTCTGCTAAATCTTTAATGTATTTTACTGTCAGTAAATAAGGTAACCTTAAATTACGATTAATTTATGTACGTCCAGTCGATAACATTTCGGATTGAATTCGTGGTAAGGGAATTTATTTCTTTAACTGTTCTATTAATCTAATTTCGAATTATTAATGCGAAAGCTTTAGTAATAATTTATTTATTGCCTCTTTTAAATACATTTAATGAAAGTCTTGGCTCCTGTAGTAGGTTGCCCTGTGTCACAGGAGCCAATTCCTTCCCCAATACTTCATTATAATTCTTTTAACGTCTACACTAAGAAAACAAAGGAATACATTACAATTAATTAAGTATTTTGAAACTATTAAAGAAATGGATGGATGGATGGAGGTTTGTTACAGTTTGTAGCTTAAACAGATGAACGGATCTGTATGAAATTTGGCATAGTTGCAGAGGACAGTCTTTAAGAACACATAGGCTACTTGCTTTTGTTTTTTTATTTATTAATTTCACGTGGTCGGAGTCACGGGCTAAAGATATAGATATCCGTTATTTTTTTACTGTCCTTGAGAAGACAAAGACAACGACATGTTTTAACAGAAATTGTTACAATTTTTTCGGCAGTGGATTGTTCCCGTAGTAACTAGTTTATAGCACTTACTAATTCTCGTCATATGGTAGCAACAATATACATTATAATATGAATTTGTCGACGGTACAAAGTCTTATCAGAACACTGTTTAAACATAGACTTAGGTTGCCTTCTAAGAAATGTGATTAAACAATGTACGGTCTGCAAATTCGCTTATGTTGAGAATTAAGTTCATTACGATATGGTGATGTCACCTACATGGCTTCAGTTATGTTATAGTTTTTAAATAATACTGGTTTTAAATTTCATCATTATTTTACTGTCTCTTTCTCTATATTGGTGTAAAGTCCCACTTGTAATTTGTCTCAACTGTAAATTGTCTGATAACAATCGAATTTTAGGCTCACGGAGCCTGTATCAGCCAGTGGTGTGACAGGCCCTAAGTCTTTTTAACTTAAGTAACTAATTTAGGTCTGATTGATAATATTGAAGTGCTAATATTGTGGTATCTGTAAAAAGGTTCTAATATCTGTACATATAATAAATAAGGACTGCCAGATATAATTTTACATTTGATTCTCTCTCCGCAATTTAATGCAACTTCTAAGGGAACGTAGCTGATGGTGGTAAGATAATTATAGGCTATTTTATTCTTAAATTCTGGACTGACGAAATCGCGGTAGACAGCTAGTATCATAAACACATAACCGCTAGTAATGTGTATCTAACTGTACTTTGTAACTTTAATCCTAGTGTGCGAGCTTTGGTATTTTTGCTGATCGTATCATTTAGAGCGTGCGAACACCTTAAACTAAACTATCGAACGATTATTTAGTCGTTCTTTATTTCCTATGATATGGAGGTACGGCCACTACTCGGTTCTAGTTGTGTACTTAAACAGTTGAATTGACTGAGAATCGACAATCGCATAACAGTGTGCGATAAATTAGTCAAAGGTGTGCGCTTTTATAGTAACTATAAACAATGTTCTAATGTTTCGCAGTTATACATGGTCATACATGGCCACACAATGTGGGTTGACTCACCGTTGACTCAATACAGACTTTGTAGGATCAGATTTCGATGGACCCAATATATCGATTTGACACATTTTATACGTCCAAAGATCTATAGAAGATATCTGACCCAAGTATGACAAATTTATACGCTACATCTTCAGTTTTAACTGCACAGTCGAATTTTAATTGAAGGTGTTTGCTTAACAATACTAAGTACAATGTTGAGAATCGAGGTGTCAAAATAGCGAAGTGATCGCTGCCCATTAGCTAATGCGTTAACTATAATTAACAGAAGGGACGCTTTAAAAGTGGACATATCTCTGAGTATGTTACTACCTGATTTTGTTCTGTATCTTTTATTCTTCTTTAACTAAGAAACATATTTTAAAAACAAATGTATGGCCATCCTCAGTAATATAAGGTTCACCAAACACTTCTTTGCTACGATAATTTAAATAATCAAGTCTATTCCGGTGAAGGAAAACTTTGTGATAACTGCAATCAGCGAAGAAATTCAAACATGTTTGTCAACCAGCACTGAGCCTGCGTGTTTGAAAAACCTTGTCACCCTAACTTAGGGCTCCAAACCCTTCAGTGGGGGCGTATAGCTGGTGATGATGATATGGTCTTAACTTCTTACTCCATTTTTGCTTATAACCTATCTATCGTTCTAATTCTACACTCTTCTAAGATTAAGATTTCCCTATGAGAACACACAAGATACAAGCAGCTTAGACCACTCGTACGTTCCACTCACAGCTTAGCTCTGTGCAGACACGGTTAAGTGGCCAGTCTCTTTGAGGACTTGTAGGGGTTTAACTGTTTTGTACTAGATTTATTTATATGTGAATACGTGAAATAGTATTTTGTAAGTATATTGATAATGATGGTTTGAAAGATGGGTAGAAATTAGGAGAACTGTAAACCTTTACGTTTAGGAATTGATAGGTGTTGATTCCAACTATAGTATTCAGCATTTTAGATTAGGATATTATATTAGATCTGTACTAATATTATAATAAGATATACATTTTTGTATGTATTGAAATAACTCAAAAACTACGGGGCCGATTTCAATTTTTTTTGTTCTTTTCTTTTAATTTCACGCGGAAGAAGTCTCGAGAAATACCTGACGTTAAACAATACGACTAATTTTACCAATAAAATAGTGTTTTTGACTCCGCTAGACTTTTAAGTATCATTAAATATGAATTAATGTAAGTGCACGCGGTACTTTTGTCATTTTGCAAAAAAAATCTTTCTATAATATGAAAATTTAAACTCTTTTAGTCTTAGAACAATAACATATCGCAACAATTTATCTATACTATTATAATAAAGCGTAAACACACACTTCTTTGTTGCCTAAGATGTCAGCAATTACAGCATATTTTTGAATAATTCATTTTCTAATAAAAAGCCCTACACTTACGTCACGCTTTAGGGTATATATTTTCACGCCATTAAACTTAGGGGTAAATATTTTGGATAAAAACCCTAATGTGGGAAAGAGACCATAAGTTGCTGCCAACATCAAGGTACCAAGGTTGTCATTTTGACATTTTTAATTGATAATTTGACGGATGTAAACAATAAATTAAAATTTTCATAGTTTTATGCGGATGAAGTCGCACGGGAACAGCTAGTAAACATATAAAGGTTAACGCGCATTTGAACACTTCATCTCGTAAACTAGATTCCGTCTCTGCTCGCGCATATGTTTTAAACCGTCATGACCAGAAAACGGTTAATTGGTCATCGTGTAGCTTTCTAATAAAATTTACCCTAAGGGACGTTCCAAGTTCCACTAAGATCTGGTTAACTACGGCATTTCGTGTATTCAACAATTAATTTGTATTATAGAATTGTAGCAATACAGAATAAAGCATTTCGCATCCAGATGCGACCAACAGCTGCAGTACAACAATATAGTTTTGTACAAAAGTGCAGCTCTATTCATTTGATGTTTTTTTGTCCTAACAATAGTAACGGTATTCCGGGTGGTTTCTGTACTTACAATAGCTGTATTGGGGCTGGATAGTGTTCTAGTTTGTGTGGTGAAAAAACGGCGGTTTTACGTAACTTTTTTTTTATATAAACGCAAAGGTAAGTTTGTTGTGATAATTTTACTGATATTATAAATGCGAAAGTGCGATGTTTGTTAGAATTTACAACTTAAACGGCTAAATAGATCGCGGGAAAAGTAACATATGTATTAAAAAAACTGTTATTCTAAAAGTCTATGCATGGTCCCATAGTAACATAATGTACGTTTAACAGGAAAATAAATTCTAAAATAATTTTCCTGCTTAAGTTTTATTAATTAAGTTTTGTAACATTCTAATTGTAATTAACACGTGGCATTTATCAAATATGACGTCACTAAACTTAATTAAATTTGGTATAACTTAAATCGTTATTACTTGATTAGAAAGCTAATGACTAAACACATTTAAATTCAGTTCCTGTGAAAAAAGCGCGCCAAATTCGATCATCGCAGCGTTCGAAATTCAAATGTCGCATTCCCCCCGCGTCATAGGAACGTCGGTCGCGTTCCATTTCCAAATAATTTGAAAGATGGCGGCGTAACGAGCCCAATGGACAAACAACAATTGACCTCAATTCGGGCGGGCTAATGGCGTGCCGAGTGAACTCCCAGCGGGGAGACATTGATATTTTTGCGATGAGATGGCGCCACGGTTGTAACACGATCTATCACTCGACAACTAGTTGCTAATGCTACCATGTGCAGAGACTTAGCCAAGTAAGTCTCTTCGAATCCCGAGCAATCCAAAGAATTGCAACAAAATTAATTAAAAAATGCCCCTGATTACTCCAATATTGTGTAGCTTGAAGGCTTGCGTATCTGGAAAAGCAGACGGTTATAATTTTTTTATACTTAATGAATAACAGAGGTCGGAATGTTTTAATTTGTACTTAAAAACAAAGCTTTTTATTTGAGACAAAATGTTCTATTACTGTATTTTTAATTTTTCTATTCTCTGTTGTGATGTTTTAGTTCCATATTGCTCAGTCTTTGTGTTGACATTTTATATAGCTATGAAAACTGGTAGCCGCGATTAGTTCTGCGTTGTTTGTTGAACCTTTGTTGTTTCATAAAGATTGCTTTCGCGGAGAAGTAGCCGGAAAATTATTACGTCATATTTCTTAGAAGCAACCTTGTTGATGTGTTTACTCTAATACGTATTGTTTTTCAATTGACTATTTCCAATCTATCACAAAGTTTATTGAGTTGAAAAGATCTAATTTTATTGCTAATCGAGCTTTGTATTGGTTTTGTGTATGAAAAATTTAAATAATTTTGTATGTAAAAAACTTTAGATATGCACAAACAATAAAACTAGAATCGCCAATTAAAATTGAATTGTTTTTACTGTTATTTGACACATACTCGTTATTTTTAACTATTCCGATGAAGTAGTTTTTATTTTATACGAACTGGCAGGAAAACGACACAAAAAACCCGAATAAATTAAAAACCATATAGAGCGATCGACAGCCGATACTGGCGACAAAGAAAAAAAAATTGAATATTTCGTATATGGAACGGGAAGTGACGCCGATAAGTGCGATAGGAAGCGCTGACCCCGTGCGCGATAGCGGAGCGAGGGGCATTCGAAATTCAAATTGCAACACCGCCATCTCTGTAAGTATGGCGAGGGTTGGACCAAATATTTCTTTTATTTGATATGATACGTGCATCTAAAATTTACCAAGATTGTTTAAAGTATTGACTAACAAATGGTTTTTGACGATAATGTTTAAAAAAAAAATAGAATTAGTCTCAAACGTTAAAGAGAGAGTCAAACTTGAGAAACATTTACTTAGAAATAAATAATAAAATACAATAATTTATATACTAGATAACTTTTTTGTGACATGTCCTTCTGTATTCGAGAAATTTGGACACCCTAAGCGTCTACTCTTCTTTCGTTATTTAT
The DNA here is from genome assembly GCF_000836215.1 of Papilio polytes. Taxonomy (NCBI): domain Eukaryota; kingdom Metazoa; phylum Arthropoda; class Insecta; order Lepidoptera; family Papilionidae; genus Papilio; species Papilio polytes. Next base: position 2,117,609 of record NW_013525213.1, read on the forward strand.
TCTTTTTGTCAGGACTTATGAATTAATGCGGGTTTATACGATGGAAATTATTTATGCAATTCATATGCTTGTCTCGTGTGCCAGGAATATGTTTGAAGGGGCAGTAAAGATGTTTGACATTGATATTTTAATGATAAACATGTTTATCTAGGATGAGTAAATATTTGCTTTTCTTGTGGACTATACTGTTCAAGGTACATCCTTGAATATGTTAAAATATTCCTCCTTCCGTTGTCATTTATTTTGTCTCTAATAGTCTGTCCTTTAAGACCTAAAATACTGCAAACCAAGCATCATGTTACTAAATCTATTTATGTTCTAACATAATTTAACTAAGACTTTGTTCTTTTATTCACGTTTTTGATAAAAATCGCTTATAAATTAACCTATTGTCGTGTAAACTTCTAGAATCTTTCAACTAGCTGCACAAAGCGTCCGTATCTTCATTTATTATCTTTGCCCTATTTAAATTAGGAGCAAAGAGGATATTAAAAGATGGTAGGCATTGAGAAATTGAGCACAATACACACGACAATAGTTCCTCTTGTTATCGCTCACGGAATCTTTCCGTGTTACATTTGAAAGTCAAAAATTTTGAATAATTCAGAATCGAGATTGCGCGTTGTTGACGCGTATCGGGTGTCGTAAGGTCGAGTACATATAGACTTATGTACTTATATCGTATTCATTTATGTAGTGTGCATGATGAATAGAGGATCGGAGGGGAGACCGTTTTGTCCCACTTTTTGTCCGACAGGAATTTCAAATACCCGATAATGTGAGCTTGGATTACGAAAGTGGGACTCTTTTTTTATAATAGTCATGTTTAATTTAACAGTTTTTGTTTGTGATATTTTTTGTTGTCTGTCTGGTTGGTGTTTATCGCTGTTTATGAATTTTAAGAAAAAAACGATTCAAGGTACTGAAATGCATTATCCGTACTCTTGGAATACTAAAGATGAATATATCAAAAGTTTCAAGGTCTCAGACAATCATGTTTTTTCAGATTTTTTTTCGGTAGGAATAAACCAAGGAAAAATAAAATTGTTTATTAGAATTACTGGATTATAAAAGCAGAACAATTAATTTATACTTGCAATTTACCTACGAAACAATAGTAGTGATTTTTTTCAAAGGGAAATTCCAACAACGCACATGGTTCAACTCAGATCCCTTCAAGAGTGCGTCGACCCTAACGCATAATTTCGAATTTACTTTTCAATTTCATACATCTCCCATCCCTTAGATTTCAATTTGCCACTCGGAACCCTAACGCGTATATGTAGGTTCGCCATCCTTTAATTTTTTCCGGATAAACACTAGATTAGACACAACTTGTATGGTATTATTACACAAAGTTAACAAGAAAGAATGCTACAGAACGTAATGAAAATGTACCAAAGTCATTTTGTAACACTAAACGAATTCAGACAGTAATTTTTTTTACGTCAAAATAACTGACTCATGACAATATATTTGAATATTTATTTAATATAATTTCAGAGAAAAACATAAGATTTGGATTATCCATCTCATCAAATTCAAATTGTCGGTATAGGACGTTCGTCCTGTATTTGACTAGTGTCATGGTGTCCCTACATGTAGTGATTAGTTTCCAACATGGCGTCCCCCTCTGCGTCGGCACTGCGCATGCGTCACGCGGCGCGGGAACGAGCGCGATTGGCCGCGTCCTGCCGCTAATTGAGCGCCGCGGACGTCCGTCGCGATCGCGCTCGCGTTCCATTTTCAAATTTGAATTCGATTGAAAACGTCGCCGTTGCGCGTTCGATTTGTGCGCCCGTTGTGAATTATTGTTTTGTGATTTTTTTCGATACAGTGAATAATATTTATTTTATTTAAAGTTTATTTATATGTTTATTGGTTAAAGTGACAATTTATGAGTTCTTTTATGAAAGTCAAGTTAAAGTAGACCAGAGTTCTATCAAGGGTATGTACTATAATATAAATATAAGAAAATATATTAACAACTGTTTAATGCTTCAATATTAAACATTCAACTAATATGCATTTTACTAAATTAACACGATCATTTAGCTCATAATTTACAATCGTTATCAGCACACGCTTACCACGTGGTACGAAGAATAAGAGATTCGAGTAAAGTTTTCCTCAACACAATTATGATAAATTGCATATTAATGTGTTTCGTTATTTATAGTTTGCTCATGGTAAATTGTCGTGGGAAACGTAAGCTTGTTGGATTGCCATAAAACCTGTAAACTTTAAAGCGCTTGTTCGTTAACTTGACTCAATATCCGTCAACCCTGACAGAATTAACAGTAAACCCCAACAATGTCAAATCAAACTGCCAAATACAATTTACAATGTGACGCTAACACATCCCGTACAACGGTACGTCACTCGTACAATTTATCAGACAGAATAATTAAGGCGACATCATCCTAGGCAGCGCTCCCTCGGCGCGGGGCTAAAGTACCCGCAGCTAGGGTTGTAATACCAGAGATATTATTTAAAAATAAAATACTTTTAATTATTACTTCCAAAATTGAAAAGTCATATTATAATTAAGAAGTAATATTTGAATGTTTTCTTGAAAATTACACGCAGATTTTTAGGTTATTTTTCCTTTTATACCCAAGAAATATGAGTGAGTTTTTTTAAGCAAATCTTGTAAGTTTATTCCTTTTTTTTTAGATTTCTATGTATATGCGAGCTATGCGAAATAATAGTAATTGCAAAATATCAGTAAACATTAATAGTCATTTATATTTTAATATAACAAATCATACTTATTACTAATATTGTAAATGTAAAAGTATCGGTGATATTGGCACAGGTGGAGAACATAATCGGGACAAATACATAATCTATTTACTTTTTATTTATATTCCCAGTGGACAAAGTTGAACAATGATATTTATTAAATCTTTGTTCATGCATGAAAACCAGCGCGTTTAATTTCAGGACTATCCTACATAATCCCGAACACCTGGTCAACCGCAGACGACATTCAATAAAGTCGACTGAGCTCATATTTAGCGCTTCAAATGAATTCGTCTAGCTTTTAAGTAAATGTTACTCAAGATCACTTCGTACCTGTGTAGCCCGTAGCTAGCGATTCTGAATAGGATGGGGGGAGGGGGTGTAAGGGCTCTTCAACTTGCGATATTATATTTTTTATTCGCATAAGATAAGATGAGATACTTGAAGATGTAAAAACTGTCTATATCGTTTAAAATACGTCGTACTTTTAAATAAGTCCTATTGAAATTTTACTAGCTTTAGATTTTCTTATTTCTTTAGGTCTGGACATTAATTTAAAAAGTCCCTCCTTCGTAGAAATATTGCGAATACATTTTACTTTGTTGTGTCATATTCATGTATTTTTTTATACCAATTACTAACCCTTTGCAATTAAAGACATCTTTCATCAATACTAATATAATAAAGAGGTAAATATGTGTTTTTGTATTAATTGGAATAACTGAAAAACTACTGGGTCGATTTTAAAAATTCTTTCACCGTTTGAATGGTAATTTATCTGTAAGTAACAAAGGCTATTTAATTTCAAGCGAAGTCGCGAGCAACAGCTAGTATGTCATAATAATTAGGCATGCAAAGTTTAGTCGTACTTCACCGCGCTTAAATTCCGGGTTTACGGATAATTTTGCAAGAGTACTGACAAACTATTTTCAACATTTGCACTCGCAATTTACAAAATAACGAGATAAGTCCGCTATAAAAAGTTGATATAGTAGTTTTAGAAAACGTCGCTACACTTTGTCCCTGATATACGTCCGTGGCATTCACGCAAAATAAAATTCTATGCACTTTAATCTGTCGAATGACTACGCCAGTGACACACCGAGGGGGGGGATGAGGGGGAACTCTCCACTGTTGCCAAGTATTTCCACGTCGACGTCCGCGAATCTGAATTTCGACTACGCAGCTTCCATTTTTGAAATTAGAGTTTTTAATTAAAGGCCGCATTTTCGCGATATCATCGCGCTTTGTCGTCGCTACGCGCTATTTACTGTATTCCGTCTCTTTCTCTCTTCACCACTCGGTATCCTGCTATCCTTGTCTCGAGGCCAAAGGTAAAGACCTGTAATTATACGGTATATATTTTTTTCAACTCGGCCAGATTCAAAAGGAGCGAATCCGAAAATTGTTTTCGCTTTTGTCGTGTTTATGCTTGAAGTAGAAGCTCGGTTTGTTTGTCGTTGGTTTCGAGTTTTTTTTTTGTTATATTTTTTTGTGGGAAGCGGTTGAATCCTTACCAACTTGAATGCAATGAATAATTTTAAAACTCTCTGGATAACTTTGAATTGTATAGAATTTTATAAAAATACTATATGTATTTTTTTTGGGTTTTAATATTTCTTATATATTATCGATATTTATTAACTTTACATTGCTATCGTTAAATTAAACATGTAACGTTGAAATTGAGGCCGCGTATCTTTCCGTTCGTTATCTTTTGATTTAACAAAAAAACCAATGCACGCATCGTTCGTAGTTTAATTAAATAAATACACTGATTACAACATTCATACAATAACGGAAAATAGTGGCATTGGGCCATACCTGAGACATATTCCTTAATATCAAGTAATAGTGTGTTTACAATAATAGAAATTTGTTAAGGACTAGCTTTCGCCCGTAACTCCGTCCGCGTGGAATTAAAAAAAAATATAAGTTACCTATGTGTTCTTCCAGACTATAATCTACGTCTATGCCAAATTTCATCGCGATCCGTTCAGCCGTTTAGGTTACAAACTCTAACAAACATCCATCCATCCATCTAAACTTTCGCCTTTATAATATTAGTAAGATAGATTGAATTCGGTAATTTCTTCATTCATTGTTCATTCACATTGTAATAGTTACTGTTTGTCTTATTTAATTGAATGCGGAACAGTTTGAAGATAGATTACTATCTACCAGATAACGTATGAGTTCATTTACCATTTATATGAAAAATCTAAAATACTAACACTTAGGAATCCTTAATAGTCAAATTGAAGGTTGAGTTGAACAAATCTACTTATTACCAAAATCTTGAAAGCAAAATCATTTTGCTGTCTCTCCCAATCACGTAGGGTTGGCGCGCAAGTTCTCGTCCCCCGTATCGATCTATTCCATCACTCCATTCTTGATCATGTCCCCTTTCTCGTTCCATTTCTTATCTTTAAGCGTAATAGTAGAATAACATAAAATATTTCTTTTTGATAATCTAAACATGCCTTTGTCCGGGAAGACGATAGTTATTTGCATATCAAATGGAATGTTTTTCGAGCTTTACGGATGCCCTTTGACCGGCGGACCTTACGGAAATTTAATCGAAACCCTTTGAACAGAATCGATTTCATTTGTTTGTTTAACATCGAGCTTGTATTTTGTACAGATACTTTCTGTGTTCGCATATTGTATTATACCATCAGATAAACTGACTCGTTCTATACACTAAAGACAAAAATGCCTACTATTTACATAATAAAGTTTCCTAACTATCGCAATTAATAATAAAAAGTTTAAATTGTAAAGTTCATTTAACTATGAAACGTAGCCATCGATTGAATAGAGCTGTACCCTGCATTGTAAAGGCAAAGGAACGCAAATATCTCGACCTCCCCTCTCTCTAGTACGCAAATACGGAATTTGTTTTGAAAAAGGCATTTCTTTTGTCCGCAGAACAGATGCGACGCACACGTGCAGCGGACACGGTGGCCCGCGTGCGAGTGTGCGTCGAATGAACATCGCACCGCAGTGTTCTGGTGAGTATATTTTTTTTAACTACCCAACGTATTGTGTGCCAGTGTTTACAATGTAAAATGTAAACTTAACCTTTTTGGTGAAAATTTATTAAAACCATCTACAAAATTAGATGAAATTCAATTTAATATTTATAATTAACGGAATATTGACACTGTTACTGTTATAGATATTCTTGTTTATTGTAGATTACATGCAATTTGTTTGTTTATCACAGCTATTTTTATTGTATGAACAGTTTATTGACTTCTAGAAATAACATTGTGTGCCTCAATTACTTACATTTATAAAAACACTCCTATGTATTTATTTTAGAACTAACTGTTGCTCGCGACTTCGCCCGCGGAGAATTAAAAATGTAGCCTATTTTAAACTGATAACTACTGAATTATTTCAATACATACAAAAATCCAAAAATACAAATATTTCCTCTTAATATAGATAACAACTGAAAGGTTTTGTTAAAATTATTTAAATTTAATTACAAGATGCAAGATTTTGGTGTTAAAAATACGGCGTATACTTAAGTAGCTGTTTCGTTTACCTTAAAAGCTTGTAACGAGCTGGCTGACTCACTTCCTTAATGTAGCTAGTGTCTAATATATCTTAGTGGACCTAACGAGCGTTTTACAAAGAAATCAGACAAAGGGAATATGACACTAGCGTTTTCAGTAAAAAAATAGGTTTTTAATAATAAAAATGAGATAGACAATGCTAAATTTAGTTTAAAAACATTGTTGGTATAGCTTTAATTTAATTAATGTAGTCCAAAAAGGTTAAATAATTCATAATTATTAGGGCATGTCAGATAAAGAAATATGACAAAATATGTTGATAAAAAAATAATTTTAAATCTGATATCGCTAAATTCATGTAGAATTGTCAGAATTATTAGAAAATTCAAATTGTTTTCAAATGCTTATTTGTCGTTTGAACAATTCGATAGTTTGCATATTAATATAACATAAGCAACGTATAAACAAAAAGAGGCAAGTGTCAGACGTGAGGTCAGCACACTACGCCCCCCTCTCGATTTCGATTCGCACTCAACTAAGGGCGCGGTCTGAACCAACGAACAAACACCAATGGAAGTGTCTTAATGTTATAATTAATGTCTGAGCGTAGCTCGATTGTTTTGAATTAAACATTAATTGTACGAAAAATTGAGACAAGAAAAATAACATCTTAGTAATGATAACTATCGTAGGTTATTTTTTATTGCATAGCTTTTATGTATCGCTTTGTTTAGACGTAAGTGTGAATTAATCCATGTCGTTTCCAGTATCTATATACGTTAAAAAAGTCACAGTAATAAAAGAGGGCACAGACAGGAAATATCTGTTTTGTCGCCCAATAAACCCACTAAATTGGATGTTCGTAGCGGTCACCCCCAATAGCGTTTTATGGCGTAATTATATGAAGGTTGACTCGCCGATTTCTGTCGCGTGTCACAGTTGTTTTTTTGTTTTTTATTTTAGTTTTATTCTGTTCACGTGGCAGAACGTCTATCGCAATCGCACGTGTATCTACCAGCGATGTTTATTGTCTATTAATTTCTCACCTTTTAGAAGGTAAAAACCAAGCTATGCAGCGCGTAATGATACGATAGTCATTTACCTAAAGCTCGACTGATAAAAGCAATATAGGTCATAAATAAAAAAAAACAAATACAATCGAGACTCACGGTAATAGACAGTCCTTAGATTCCTCCTCATCAACCATTGTCCCTGTTCCTACGGTAGGTCGCCACAGTATGTACTCTTCCATACATCTCTATCAGTCATATCTGACTTAACTCCCTTCTTACGCACTGTTCAACACAATCCATACATACTTTCTACAGTCTTCCTCTATCTTTGTAGCCTTGTATCCTTTTAGCGTAAAGAGAAAACAGAAGACATCTCGGTGTTCCCGCTGCTCGTTTTTCCCCTCTCTTATAAAGAAAAAACTATCTTATGTATCAAACTGTACTTGTTTGTTTTCCATTACGCCATGTTACTAAAAAACAATCCCGCATTATTTAGTCTTTTTAATCTTTATCGTTGATCTAGCTCTATGTGTCCACACTAAGATTATACCAGCCTTTGTAAACTACATGGTGCTTGATTTAAGGGCTGATTTTGTACTCATAGTGTCTTGTTACGGACTGCAGCGTATTAAAGTATATTAGCACTCGTCTGACACCGTGATTGATGGTTCACTAATGACTACATATTTCAACTTCAATTAGTTAAAATTTTGGCAACGGAGCCGACTCAACAATAGAAGAATGAATTATTTAACAGGAACAGTGTAAATAAATTACAAAATGACGTTTTTCGTAACGTTCTTTTTGTAGAGATGTAAATGTCTATTCTTTATTTGTTATTACTTATCATTATCGGAATAACGGATCTCGGACGAATAACGGATGTTGAACATAGTCTGGATGAATACATAGGCTACTAATTATGTTTTTTTCATTTCGCATAGACGGAGTCGCGGAAGACATTAATATTACTGTAAATTAAATCTTACTTATATTATAAATGCGAAAGTTTAGATGGATGGATGTTTGTTAGAGTTTGTAGCCTAAACGGCTGAATAGATCTCAATGAAATTTGACACAGACTTAAAGGATACCCTGAAAGAACACATAGGCTATTTACTTTTGGCTTTTTTAATTCCACGCGGACGTAGTCGCGGGCCAATGCTAGTGTTTCTATATTTGGGTGGATGCTTGTTATCAGATAACTCCATAAAGAATAAAAATCTGGATGAACTGTGCAACAACGAAATGTTACAGTCTAGAATCGCACAGAATTCTTTATTTAATTACGCTCGAAGTCACAGCCAATAGCTAGTGTATTATTAATAGCACGATCAATAGGCTTACGTTATTGGAGCCAACCACGTCTACCGCAGGAACTCGAAAACGGTCTATTGAGTTTATGTGCTTAATTAGTACGATCATATAGACTGAGTATGGTGATAAGTTTATTTGTGTCTGCATGAAAGTGACATGTATATCGATAGACTTTTTAAATATGTATATTGAAGTATCGAGGGCATGTTAGGATGGAACCGAATTGAGAGTAGAATTGAATTATGAATGTAGACGTAAACCAGTAGTGGTAAGCCTGGAAAGAAATGTGTTGCGTGATTAAGAAGGTAGTGATGACTAAGAAGATGGAAGAAAGAACGATTTGGTATGCACATCGAAATGTGCTTATCCCGCTCATGTAAGGTCTACGTCTTCCAAACATGCAGTAATTAAACATTAACATTAATTTCTAAATGAAAGCATATAAAAATAACTTTTAGAACAAACATACATGTGTGTTCTCTTTTCGTGTGTATAAATACAAGATATTCATCGTAGTGCATGTTATAAAACAATACGTACATATTCTAATCTGGAGTTAGATTGAAAAGAAGTTTAATCTAAAACCGTATACAATCCGCGAGAGCAGAGCCAAGCGGACAATACACCGAAACCTATTGTTATCTAGCCCACCACAATAGGGGGCGCTAGCGGAAGGGTAGATTCACATATTTGACGGAGTAACGAGCGGCGTGTAGAATTTTTTTTAATGTAGATCATAGACACAGTAACTTATCCTTCATTGTAGGCGTACATATGTCAGAGGAAATGAAATAATAGTCGCGTAATATCAGGAACACAGTCCTTCATTCTTTAGTTAAAACTGCACAATACTATCTAAGCGGATTACACAGATTAACAGAGATTAAAAATTGACTTTATATGTGCGTAAAACCAAAGCACATCCCTAGACCGTTTAATTACAACTGCCGTCTTATATTTGATCGCTTATTGTTGGTGTTGTGCGATTGTCGATTGTTTCGCAGCCATTTCAACAATTTAGTTGCACAGCTAAAATCGAGTAGTATGCGCACCTTCATATAAGCTCATAGAAATCAAAGCGCTTCTAAACAGTTGTCATAGCAAAAATATGCAACTACTTTGTTGTAGAGAAGAATACTTTTTCTATATGGATATTATGGGCAAAGCATAAAAAATAAACTCTAAATTGATATAAGCTACAGTTTACTTGATAACTTGACTAATTAATTCGCCGCTAATCTGAAGTTTATTAATTACAGTCAAATTCAGGCGCGAAATTGGTTTTGAACAACTTAAGTTATCGAAGATTTTGGCTTATTTATAAAGTTGCTTAGTCATAGTGAAGAAGCTCATACTATGTTACTTAATTTATTAAAATTTCTTCTCTGCCAATCGTATGTTTCCATAATAATACTTATATATTGAAGTCAAAGAAAATTCTTATTTTTGAGTACTAATTCTTTTGCTATCAAAATATATTTTAGCCATAATAATTAAGAATAGATTACACATTGATTCTCTTAATAAAATCTATCATACTGCATACTTATATTAGAAATGTGAAAGTTTAGATGGATGGATGGATGGATGGATTGATGTAGAGTTTGTAGCCTAAACGGCTGAACGGATTTCGATGAAATTTGGTATACATGTAGAAGATAGTGTGGAAAAACACATATGCTACTCACTTTTGTTTTTTTTTTATTCTACGCTGATGGAATCGCGGCGAAAGCTAGTATTAAAATATATCAGGGTAGCGAATAACTCATTTTAATGAAAATCGACGTACACCTGTTTGTACATCCTCTCGGGCAACTAATGAAATAATTAAAGCTTTCCACCCGAATGCAATTTGTGATGGGAATTTTGTACAAGCGGGGCATCTGACGGATGACGGCCCGACGCCTTGTTACTTGATCGATTACTCCCCAGATGGGGAAGCTCGCTGCCCGAATTAGTGCATTAATTTACAACTTTACCCCAGTTCATCTTGAGCTGTTAATAACTTAACCTACGTTAGGTTTGGACCAACGCTTTTAATTACGTTCGTGAATTTTGATACGATTTTAATTTATGTTTTTATGGTCGTATGAATTAAAAAGGTTATTTACCTGTCGAAATAAGAGTAAATCGACAAATGATAGATATATTATACTAACTTTCGAATTAAAAAAGAAACAAAAGTGTGTGGCGTATGTGTTCTTCCAGACTATCCTCTACATCTGTACCAAATTTCATCTAAATCCGCTCAGCCGTTTACACTACAAACACTAACAAACATCCTTCCATCTAATTTCGCATTTATTATATGAAGACCCTTGATATAAGTAGAAGATTACAAACGACATTCTTGTAATGAGTCGATAAAGTTGACCAATGGTTATGCCGATTGATTTCCAAACACAAGTATGGAATACTTAGCTTAAAATTTTATTCTTTAACTTTGAACTATCTATTGACTAGTAAAGATACCGCTTACCGATCGTGTCTACAATTCAATTTAGTTATGTAACGGAGATATTTATTGTCGTCCCCAACAATAAGGGTGGAGTGCGCGTCACGGTAGGGTAGTTTCAACATATGGCACTAGAGCCCGCATTTTAAAAGATTTGGGGCGTGCGGGATCGCATTAGACGATGATCAGATGGGGTGCCGACGCCCGCGGTCACTGAAAGTCCCGCTACCGAAAATGCTTTGCCCAATTTTACTGGGATGGTCCTCTAGGGATGGGGCGGTGTTTGTAATTATCGATTTGTGGGCTTAAAATAATTACGAAAGATCGATTTAGTAGATCAAAATTGCCCATCCCAAATTGAGATATGAGATGGGGAAGATATTCTTAAATTATGTTTTTTTAATCAGTCTACCTTAAAAATGACAACTTTGGATGCAAAACTAATACTTTTGCAGACGCCGAAATGTAAATTTTAGGGGTGAGACAGTGAGTCGAGTAATAATCTTTCTAAAGATGTCGATATTTTAATAAAGGCACAGCCCTATTCGAGCTTAGCAGGGATATCGATTAATCTTAGTTGGACTTAAACGAAAACTTTTAAACATAATGGACAGTTAACAAGGCTGTCTATTCATCTTTCTTTTATATCACACTGTCTTCGAGAAAAGTTTTCTATGCGGGACATTTTTAATAATGTTACTTTATACAGAATATATACTTTCTAGTACTTTTTATTACATTAAATATTACCTTTACAGTATTGGTGAAGTCATTCTATGTCATCTTTAGAATCTTACCTTACCTCAGAGTCACTTAATGGTGTCACTTAGACTATTTTTCCAGTAGTCCCGGCAGCTTGTGGCTAAGTCCAAAAAGGGTTTTAATGACCAAAATCTTCCGTTATTGTTAAAATCAATGCTTGCCTCGTAGGCGATCTCATGTAGGTACCAGTGCTTGTGATGCGATATTGTCTTTGCAACTACTGGAGTGTACGGGATACGCTTTGTGTGAACGCTAGACTAGAGGCTTTGTGGTATGGTAAACGATCTTGTTATTGGTCATGGATTTCGCAATGCTTTGTGTTGTGTGCTAAGCTGTTGAGCTCGACAAATTAATGGTTTTATGGCATTGACAGTCATTTGATAATCATCTGGTTAAGCTCAGCATACTACATACTATATTAAGGGATTCCTTTAGTATGTTGGTTGAATGCGGAATAAGAGCGTTATGTGAGCAGTGACGTCACAGGTACACGTCACAAACGAGTGTTTGCTTAGGCCGGGCAGCCGCTTAATTACTGCGAAGCGGAGTTGTGTTTTTGTTACCCCGGCGTTTCCACCACCCTTTGTGCTTTGTGGTACAAACAGGAACCTTACAGTGAGGATGTTTGTTCAGAAACTTCATACAAAAGTGCAATGTAATTGGGGTAATATCTTTTGTTATGTAGGTAGTTATAAATCTAGAACATGTGTCAATTTTTGGCAATTTAGACAGATTTCTTTGATTCTCCAGAGTTGTTTAAATGTTACAGCTTGTAAGTAAATCGCTTGCATTAATTTCAAACACAAAAGAATCCAAACAAGGGTAATTCGTACGCCAAAGGAAGTCGCCCGTAATGCTCGTAATTTGAATTGAATATTAGTTCCGTGGTTTATTAACATTCACAACGACACTCGACGTGTTGTAGAAATAAAAAGAAATTTATTTTAAACAGTTTGAATTTGAATAGAGGACCGTCCGCGGCGACCTCTGGCCCCCGAGTGCCGGTGCTCGGCTTACGTAATGGATCGTGAAGTGGGGAGGGGGTACCCCCACTCTCAACCCGAGCTCGAATAAATTTGTGTGCCTGAATAGACATTAATGTCGATAAGTTTGCAAGATTTGCTCTCAGATTATGCTTTTTAATATTTTTATTTAGTCTTCATTGGACTTGTGGAGGCTTGAACATTGTTTCGACTTTTACTCAGAGAGACGTAAATCTTACTTAACAAAGATGTCCAATTTGTGAAAGTATTATAGTGTTGTTATGTGCACGTGTATCTTTTTAGTAATTATTAGCTGTTGCTCGCTACTTCGTCGGAATTAAATAATAGCAGAACATAGCCTATAACATAGCCTATGTTACTCACTGATAACGTAGCTTTTTAAAGGTGGAAGAATTTTTAACATCGGCCCAGTAGTTTTTGTGATATTTCAATACATACAAAAATCCAAAAATACAAATCTCTCTTGTAAAATATTAGTATACAAGATGTTTTAAATGAAAGACTTATAAAAGAGCGAACTTAATGTAGCTTCTAAAGAAAACATTTATTCATTTCAAACAAGAAACATTCATTATTATTGAACGCATTTACGCCAGCCTTTTCTGTTATCATTTATAAATGTAATGATAAATTATTTCGCGACATTTCTGTGTATCATTGCTATAAACGGATTTATTATTGTTACAACGTCAAAACAGCGTCACAAAAGCGTCAGCCCCCGCGTTTAATTTCCTCGTTCGCGGGACGTTAAAATACACTCTCATTTTTAACCCCAAAAGGAGAAATGTCACGAACTTTTCAATCTAATATTTCCGGCCATTAAAATTTTTGCAACCCTCCCTCCGCCGAGTGTCAAACTGATTTGGTGACCGCCCGGGGCCATTTTTGGCGCTTTATCATTTTAGGGTTGAGTATATTTCATTTGCCCATTGACTGCTATCGACGGCTTTTTTTCATTCCGAGAATAGCACTCGTTCATTTATGAGCAATAAAAGCAGCGTGTTTAATCTAAAACAAAACTGTTTATTTTATACCTTTATATGGAGAAATTAAATTAATTGATCGAATATTCGGAACCTTATCGTAAACCTATTTGAGTTTTGTATGTTCTGGAAACCCACGGCATCACAAAATAGTTGTTAACTCGTTTAAAACTCATGTAACTTCATTATTTAGCCATAAGATACTCTGCTGTAATATGCTTTTACGACTACCGCAGTTTCACACTAAACAACTACCTACACAAACTACAAAATTACTTATTGTCGTACATATAAATGTAAAAATTTAAATGTATGTTGTATATGATGAAATCACAGATGTAGAACATAGTCTTGCAGATCACATAGACTTCGTTTTAAGTAATTTTGCGCAGACGGAATCGCGGTTAAAAGTTATTGTTAATGTCTTATCTAGCATAGAGTTTTTAATATTCTACCTGTATGAAATATTGTTATTATTTTTATAAACCACTAGTTTTCGTCATTTAATACGTTCGCATGCAGAAAAAAACAAAATAAGGTAGCCTATGTGTTCTTCCAGACTTTCATCTACACTTCTGCCAAATTTGATCTAGATGCGTTTAGCAGTTTATGCTACAAACTCTAACAAACATCCATCTATCTAAACATTCGCATTTATAATATTAGTAAGATAGTAGTGAATCTACTGACATGAATGGTTAACAGTTCATTTACGACTAAAGCGACGTAATCTCTGCTCTGATACTGATAGCTTATCTATGTTATCCGTGAACCACGAACTGACTGAACTTTTTTACAAGGGCATTCATTCGCCTCGGATTTCTTATACATTTGATATAACAGCGTTATTGATAAGCGAAATTTGCTTGTATTGATTTAACTCATGCTCATCTTAATCTGTATTAAGCGCGCTACACACGTTAGATTTATCTGAACGATCTGTTTAGATAAAAATGAGTATGTGTAGCTGGCTTTAGGGCGCGTACTCATTAGTTTGATAACTCGCTCATTTTATAATATGCGTGGTGCAAGACAATTCCTGTTCACATGTCAGAGCCCGCATGTGAGGACCATTTTCATTAGTCGTTAGGGCCCGCATGCGTTGGAAGATCCATACTTTTCTACCGTTCTTTTTACTCGACATATATTTACGCATGTCATGTACATATGAAATTCCGATGAGCGCCATCTAGCGACGAATGGCTAAAGATGTTTAATCTTCGTGAATATCTTTCATTAGACGTCTTTAAAGTAGTTAGCGAAGTAACGAGGAGCGAGCATTAATTAGCGTGGACTTGCGGTTTCATGGGATTTCCTCACTGATGACCGAAGCGCATTTTCTATGCGGCGGAGTTTAACTTTATTAATTTCACTAAACCGGCTCTCGGAGACGGCGGAAAATGAAGCGAAACACGCCTCTTTCTGCCGGTCTACCTCTAATATCGTAATAAATTTTGTGATATTACTTTTATTAAATTTCTCGTTTATTTTTATAGTGTACTTCAGTTTCTTTTATATTGAAAAGTTCAATTAATTCAATGGCTGTTTATTCACTGACTTTTTCTTATATTACATTTTTCAGTCTATAAAAATGTAAAGGTAAGTTTTCACTGTATAAAACAGAGATTACATTACAGGTGTGACGTCAGTGGAAACTCACGTGAAATGTGTCCTAAACAATCGGTTGAATCTGCGGTCCCACATAATTAGCGAGGGGTCGGAAGGTGCCTGATTGCGATGACCACAGACACCCTTACGGTGCGTTTGTTCGCTAATTGCTTTACGCACATTATAACCTAACTATTATGGGCTTTAGAAGTATAAGGGATATGCACTGGGGAGGGAGTCGGCACGCTATGTTGTGTAGGATCAGACACAATTTTTAGGTAACCTGAAAAATAGTTTAGAGTCTAGTTGTCAATCTAATCATCCTTATTTAGACAAACTATAAATGAAAATTTTGTTTCTATCGTATTTTTATATAATCTGACTTGCTTGTCCAAAAGTAATTAAAAAACGTAGTGAAGCGCCGTAAAATTTTACATGTTAGAGACTCGCAAAATTCGTTGCATGTTTTGTGTCGAAAAATGAGAACATACGGACATGAAGTACACGGGTGACACGCAATGTGTTTAGTCAACACAATTTCGGTCCGGACCTGGTGAGTCGTTTTTTGACTGTTAACTGAAATTTGAATCTTGTTCATTGGAAACTTTTTAAAAGGAAGTCAACATAGTGTTTTATGAAAGGTCTGTTCTTTAATACACTGTGTTAATACATAGTACACTTAATATATGATCAGTTTACCCTCGCATTATATTCCTATTTATGTTCAATCGAAAATCCATTGGCAAGTTGGTAAGCTCGTCCTCATTGACCACCGTTCCGCGCCATCTCTTTGTATAATTGCAAAACAAAAGCAATACTTGTGCTTCCTTTATTGTGTATCAGAAATGATTATACACTCGCCTCTGGGAATCATAATGTATATATCCCAGGTTGGGGGCGCTTTGATTGGAGCGTTCCTTTTGTTACATTCATCATTTTTATACCGAGTAACGGGGATGGGGTGCTATTGTCTATGCTACCAAGTAATACAATGCTTTGTTTTCGAAAATCCCGCAGCCCAACGTATATTTGAAAAGCGAACCCAACATTTTCTTCGCTCCGCAATCGGCATTGGACGCTCGCCGCTGCCTTTCATGTTGCCAGCGCCCTCTCTTGTTTACGTTGCGTCGATTTCGATTTTAGCGAATGAGATATTTCTTTTTAAACGATTCAATGGGTTTCATTTTGTGCCAGTGATGACGCTCTCGACGTGATCTAGTTTTGATCTCATCACATTATGCGATTAAAAGCGCGCCTAGCGGCGAGTAGCAACATCAAATTGTTTACAAACTAAATAACAATACATACCAGTGCTATATATGTATGAATATAAATATGTGTTAAAATAGTTTCAATTCTTAGTCGGTACAAACAGTCTTATGAACAAATCAGATATTTTATTAAATATTTGCCAGCACACAATGTTCCGTCTATCCAATAACAGATGGCGCTGTAGCTAAAACTTAGCACGTCAATACAAACTCCATACATTGTTTATTAACACGAAGCGTCATAACGTGCTCCCAGCGCGGGATATATCATCAAATTGCTATCCCGCCGCGGAATGGCGTGTAAAATATTCAGAAGCACGGTAACTGCTTTTGTTTGGGACCGTAATGAACGATGGACCTCTCTACCTTGTATATGGGGGAGGGGACCGGAAGGGGACGGGGAGATCGTTCTTTTTAACAACGAGCCATGCGATGGTTAGAGTAGACTGGTAATTAAGTACTGAAATGCGGCAGATTGACGTGTTTTTATGTTTTTTAATTTCTACATTTGTTTAAATGGCTACTTCCAGACATACTAAACCATGTATAGAAGAGAATTATAATAAAATTTCTTTCTGTTTTTGGCACGCTGTACATTGTTTAAGAAAGATGAATTTGGTTTTATATAGGATGTTTATTAAATTTAGTTCCAATAATAATGTATTCTACTTATCCAAATTCCTCCAGAGACCGAAGACACAAATTAACAGCAAGATACTTTAATTAATATTTATTAATAACTCCCACAACGCCACAAGTTAATTTAACTTCAACTAAATCTCGTTCTAAAACTATACTATGCTATATTCAACATTAAGTCAACTATACTTAAGTTGCATATTAATTACACTTGCATGAATCTAGTTTCATAGTCACGAACTAGATTTGGTTTGTAACAAAGAGATTAACCATATAAAGGAAACATAGTTGACACTTGAGACATCTCACATGATCCTCTAACGCCATCTATTGATAGATTCTCAAAACCACATGTCAATAAATAGCATTGAAATTAATTACCAACAGGTGTCATCTATCTATACTAATATTATAAAGAGTAAAGGTTTGTATTTTTGTATTAAAATAACTCAAAAATTACTAGGCCTATTTTAAAAATTATTTTACTATTAGAAAGGTAATTTATCTGTTATTAATAGCCTATATAATTTACGTGGGCGAAGTCGCAAATAACAGCTAGTTAAAGTTTATTTTGTGACACTGTTTAGTTTATGTTATTAAAAAAAAAAACTTATTATAATTTTGTAAAATGTTTAATAACATTACAAGTAAAATGGTACCTTTCAAAGAAGTTACCGGTGAAAAAATGTTCACTATGTCTAGTCTATATATTTCTTAAATGTCTTATAACAATAAACAATCGTTATGCAAATCCTAACGTGTATAGCCTGCATTACACATACAATTTGGTGGCCAAATTGTAAATTAACCGAACGTTCGCTGAGTGGCCGAACTGTTTGCGATCGACAAATGGAATGCGGAAATCGCTCTTAATTACTTTGCACTCTGTGTGATTGTGTTTTGTGATGAGTTTTGTTTGATTCTGCAGTCCCTCTGATTGTAACTACTCTGTGGTAGATCAATCAAATTGCACATCTGTAGATCTTTTATAAGTGGATCTATATCAATTGAATTTACTCATTACTGATTACATTGGGACGATAAAGCCACCCCTTTCATTCTCAATGACAGAGAAAAGTATGATTATTTCGTAATACAAAGAACAAACAAGAGTCCGCAATAATTGAAGGTTAAAGATAAACAGGGGAGAGGTTGTACAGAAAAGAAACATGTCCACTTCCCTGCCCCAAAGTTAGCAATGTACAAGTAGATACACAAAAAGAGGACATTTCCTTTTTTCTATCTAATCCACTTTCTTTGTAATCATCAAAATAATTCACGAAATCAAACAATCAATCGATAGTTTATCTATCCCATTTCTATTACGGGAAATTAATCACCTTTTCCCATTATCTTATACGAAGAGTGACGTAACAATTAATGTTATCCCACAACAAAAAAGATGTCCGATGTGCGATGTTTCTACAGACGCAATAAACATGTCCGCTACACGCGGCAGCGCCCTCTATTGATGTATCTATACAGATACAACACGAAGTTACAAATATATGGAGAAGGCAGATATTTTATGAATTAATAAGGGTTTTTTTTTTCAATTTATTTACCTCCTATGTTTATTGGCGTAAAAATATATAGCCTAAAACGGTCGTAAGTGTAGGGCTTTTTGTATTAAAGTTTATTCAAAAATATGCTGTTATTACTGACATCTTCGTCACAAAGTAGTGTGTGTTTACGCTTTATTATATTAGTATGGAATATAGATATAGTATAATGTATCAATAAATTTTAAAAAGTTAAATATTTACAGTCTGTAAAAGCACATTTGCAAGCCTCTGTTTTCTTAAATCCACGCATAAGAAGACACGGAAATAACTAGTTTTGCATAGTTCAGAAGCCATATCCATTCTTAGCTATAACATGAATGTACTCTCAGGATCTGTGCAATCTCTAGGCCACATAAATCACTAGGAACAAGCCGTAGTCCCGCATGAATACGCCATATGCACTCATCACTTGTCTGTTGTCCAGACTAACATAGGCTAACACTTATAGGCTTATTGCAGCCAGTGACACTGTTTATAGATTTATGGAAATAGCGTAAGCGCCAATAGCCTAATGGTTAGGGGAGCGGACCGATCTTGCGGTTAGTTCGAATCCCGTCATTAGAATATTGTGAACCATATCTTAGCACAAGCCTTGAGCTTAGTTGAACTGGTTAAAGGAAATATATCGCTTCTCGGCCTTTTGGCTAAGATCTAAGTGTGGTTAAAGGAAATATTAGTATTTTAACAATAATCAACTAATATCTTTGTTGAAAAAATAACGTTAGAAAAACTGTTTAAATTTACGTGAGACATCGAAAACGAGTTTTTTGTATTTTAGTTTGTATTGAAATAACTCAAAAACTACTAAGCCGATTTTAAAAATTCTTTCACCGTTAGAAAGGTAATTCATCTGTGAGTAGCATAGGCTACAATTTTTTATTTCACGCGGGCGAAGTAGCGAGCATCATACCACATTGTAGGAGGGTTATAATCGATACCATAAATGTCTTAACGTTGAAATGTTTCCGTACTTTAGAAATCATTACTGCCCATAAAATACATTCCGATTACAACACTGCCAAATAATTACGTCAAATGCGGTTAAGGGTTCGTTTTTCATATTAAATACCAAGATCAATTTAATGGCATTATTGATACCGTACTTGAATATCTTTTAAATGCATTTTAATGTATGGCATCGGAGTTATTTCGGTATTTTATTACCAACTTGCTGTTGCCCGCGACTTTGTCCTCGCAATATTAAGATAAAAAGTAACCTATAATATTCCTGTCTATGTCAGCTACTATGCTAGTTATGAAATTCGGCCCAGGCGTTTCAGTAAATACCTGAAACAAACGCTTGCCGACAGACACAGACAAAAAAAAATTAAAAGCGATTTTTCTTTGTAAGCGACGTTTGAAATTTTTCTTTCTATATTACAAAGGAACACTTCAATTTTGTTATATGTATAGACATAAATGTTGATAATCATAATGTTGTCAAAACAAGCAGTGTTATACACGTATGTAATTTATTTCTTTTACTGTTCTTTATTTATAGCAATAATATCTAGGCGAAGACTTTGTTTTATCGTTTGGTAAAGAAAACATTTTTCTCAACCTTTTTCGAACAATTCTTGTTTTTCTGTCACGTAGAGCATTTGAACCTGCACCCTTGTCAGTGTCGTGCGCGGAATAAACATCCCTTGGGGTAAATGCTAATCAACTTGAGATAACATGTCTCAAAGTCATTTGTCAATCGATACACCTTTGTCTCTAAAACACTAACTAGACTTAGACTCTGTGGCAATTATTAGCCTAATAAAACACTCAGTACTAACTGAGGAGTGGAAGTGTTCGGTTAAAATTGAACGACTGAAGCGGACTTATCGTCCAGTCAATTAAAATATGTCTTATCAATACTAAATACATATTGTAACATGATCTCTGAAATATTAGGAGCGCTAGCACTTTGGACTAGAATCGCACCATAGTTTAGTCTCGCTTTGATTCCTTTTAGCTTATATGGAGGTGCACACACGATTTTTAGCTATGTAGACAGTTGAATTGGCTGCGAACCAAAGGTGTGCGACCTCTCTAAATATTTATAAAATAACATCGATATTTTGCTAAATGAGCGAAATTAAAAAATGATACAGACGCGCCGTGGGCGTTGTAATACCTTCGTAATGACCTTTACGCGGTCATTGCGACCCATTAATGACCCCTTACGAGCCGCCCGTGTCATATAATATTATTAATAGGCGGCTTATTAAACAGCCGACGGAACTTCGATTTTCTCTCAAAACATTTCAACAGCAAAAAACATGTTGGAACTCCAGTGTTAGAATGTTTGGGCAATGGAAATCAAAATAAGAATCGTTGAATGCATATTCTTTACAGAATCAACACTCATATTATCTTAATCAAACTGTTAAATGTTAATTACTGGTCAGTTACGCTACACTTGCATACCCAATTAAAGTTATCTTGTTAAGCAATTGCTTAATGTTAATACTAGGTTTCGTCAGCGACTCCGTCCGCGTCGAATTTAAAAAAACAAAAGTGAGTAGCCTATATGTTCTTCCAGACCATCATCTGCATCTATACAAAATCCGTTCACTGCTACTACTGACGTGTGGATGATCCCAAAGGTTCTCGCGGAAGATCAGTGCTGGTACTTCAAATAGGAGCATCCAGCATTTATAGCTGAGCGAGGACCCATTCCAGTCAGCATTGCAACGCTAATTTTAAATATTCCTTTTTCTCATTTCATTAGTTACGTATTTAATTACTTTTATTGATTCATAATTGTATTGTAGTGTTGATAAGGTTTAAATTATTTTTTTTATTACATTTTTCAGCCGTTTAGGCTATAAACTCTAAAACACATCCATCTAAGCTTTCGCATTTATAACATTAAAGTAAGATATCTTGTTTAGTACAATTCTCAAAAAACGAGTTACAATGTTGGACTCGCGTATTTTATCGTAAATCCACTGAAGTAGTAAAATCCGTATAATCCTCATCACTTTCTTCAACTCGAGTTGAAATCTGTTCACTGAAGTCGGAGGCATGTATAGTAATCCCTTGCAAAGCCCTTTATGACCCAAATACGATACATACTTACACTTTTTGTATCGGAATCCACACGTGAGATTATACTTGAAAATATAGGAAGGTATTTCTGTGTTGTAATTTAAATAATCTTATTTAATAAATGCGAAAGTTTTGATGGATGAATGTTGTCAATGTTGTCAACAACAAACAAGGATTTCGCTGAAATAGCCCAGTTGTAGAACAGTTTGGAAGAATACATAGGCTACTTACTGTTTTAATTGCGCGGACATAGTCGCGTGTGAAAGCAAGTAATTTGTATTTTAAAAATGTGGAAATTCGTATTCGTACTGTTTATCCAATTAAAAATTTTTACACGCGGTAACTAGACAAATAACAATTTCGTTGAATAAACACAATTTTGTATAAAACGATACTATTAATCATACTTATAAATGCGAAAGTTTAGATGGATGGATGTTTGTTAGAATTTGTAGCCTCAACGGCTGAACGGATTTCGATGAAATTTGGCACAGATGTAGAGGATAGTCTGGAAGAACACATAGGCAACTTGTATTTGTTTTTTAATTCCGCGTGGAGTCGCGGGTGAAAGCTAGTATGAAATAAATAATAAAGAAAAATTGTATAAATAGTCGATTTAAACGTTCCAGGGTATGTTTTCGTGTGGTCGATTAGGTCGTGGTATTGACGGTCGATTTAAGTGGCAACCGTTCGCCGAGGGGCATAAATCTGACCGGGGTCCATTTGACACACTCGTCGCAGCACACGGCCCGTTGGTTGTTCGGGTGACGATTTTACCAACGTTTATATGAGTTTTATTTGCTCGCAGTTTTAAAAAAAAGCAATCGCATTATTTAAAAGATTTGACTGCTGTTTTACTTGAAAGGATTTTCTATAGATTTGTGTTAGAAGCGGGCGGTTCGTGTTTGACTCAACAATCGCACAACTGTTGTGAAATTGTCGATTGTTTCACAAAAATCGAGTAGTGTCCGCACCTCAAAATCGAGACCAAACAGTTTTGTAATAGTTTAGTCAGAGGTGGTCGCGCTTTAATTAATTTGTTAACCACGTGGCATTTTTAAAAGTAAATAACAATTCAGTGTTTACAGCTCGGCAAATAATAAACGACAAATTGTTACAGAAATTAATTTGTAACTATCTTATCTAGTTAAAGCCGCAGTCTCAATATCACTAGCAAATGATTTCATTACAGACGTTCTGTTCGACATACATAGTCCCCGCGACATGTAACATACTATATGATGTAATCTAATCATAACGTCCCCCAGCCCATGGGGAAGGGGAGGGGAAGGGAGTCGGGAGTCCTCCCCTCCCCCAGCATCCCAATGTCTGCATGACGACTTTATTTATGATGTGTTTTAACTCACTACAACTTTCATTATGGCGTAAATATTCAACGTTCTACTGTTTGCAAGTGAATCGATTGCTTTCCAGCACAAACATATCGCATTTCCATGCGATGTATTAAAAAATAGACATTAAATAGACTTATGCTGAGCTGTACTTATCAATACTAATGTAATAAAGCGTAAGGAAATCCTATTTTGTGGCGTAAGATGTCAGCAATAACAGTATATTTTTGAATATTTCTTTCTTTAATAAAAAGCCCTGTACTGACGTCACGCTTTACGCTATATTTTTTCACGCTATTAAACTTAGGGGGTAAATAAATTGGAAAAAAAGCCATCATTTGGGAAAGGGACAATAAAATACGAGCTGCCAAATTAAGGAAGCAAGATTATTATAATAAACTAAATTCTTACTAATTCCATGGGGATGAAGCCCCACCGGAACAGCTAGTCTTATTAAGAAATGCGAAAGTTTAGATAGTTGCATTGATGTTTGTTGGTTTATAGATTAAATGATCATCGTTCTGATCAACAACACGTTCTAGTAATGATTATGAATACTGAGTAAGAGACAGAGTAAATTACTATGTAAGTTTCTTATGTAAAAAATGTTTAAATTATTTTCAAACATTTGGAGTTGCTCTCGGTTGCACGTTAGGGAGCACTCGACTGGTTGTCTCCGGAAAATGCAAATCGCAAGTGCTATCCACGCTGTATCGCTTTTAAACAGATGCATTATACGTTACGTTAATGACGTCGCTTCAGAGAGTCTACCAACTGTATAGCAAGTGATAGTGCCCGCTTTGTTATACACAGAATGGTAGGTAATTTCTTTTCAAGCTTTTAAGAACTTTACAACGAATGTATATCATGGCCGAAATAAGACGTTTTCAACACGAAGAGCGCACACCTTTGACTAAACTGTCGCACAATTTGGTCTCTCTTTCATTCATATCAACTTATATGGAGGTGCACACTACTCGATTTTTAATTGTCCAACTAAACAGTTGATTTGGCTGAAACAATCGACAATGGCACAACAGTTGTGCGATAGTTTAGTCAAAGGTGTGCGCCCCCTCTATGAAATTAATTTCGTATTTTTACGTCATCTATTTTATCATATTAAAGCGTAAACAAACACCTCTTTGTTGCCTAAGATCTCAGCAATTACAGCATATTTTTGAATAATTCTTTTTTTAATAAAAACCCCTACACTTAAGTCAGGCTTTAGGCTATATATTTTCACGCCATTAAACTTAGGGGGTAAATATTTTGGATAAATACCTAGCGTGGGAATGAGACCTTAAGTTGCTGCCAACATCAAGGAAGCAAGGTTGTCATCATGTCATGTCATTTTGACATTTGCAATTGATAATTTGACAAATGTAAACTATAAAATAATGTTTTTATAATTACCTGCGGATGAAGCCGCACGGGGACAGCTAGTGTTCTTATATTTTTTCTTCGCAACATATAAGATTAGACATTTCTTAAATGGCAACCCTACCTTTCTCTGGTAATAATTTTCTAACAATCTTTTTGCAATTTTATTTTTCAATATCGTCTAGTTTGCGGTTAACGAACAGTTATTAATGCTTCAGGGGTGTTTAAAGCGAAGCAGGGGCGGTCAATGCGGGCCCGATCGGGCGTGCTACGAGCATCTACAACGTCCGACTCATTACGTCCACGGTGTAATGTAACAAATGGTTTGCCAGCCCTGGCGGCTGCCGGCGACAGCGCGGTTTGCACTCG
>NW_013525213.1:2142661-2167053 GCF_000836215.1 Papilio polytes
TTTATAGATTTGTAAGAGTTGCTTGGAAATGCATTTAATATTTCTTCTTTACTACGGAACTGTGCTAACGGTAGTTTCAATTATAATCGTAACTAGTTAAGACAAATAAGACCTTAGTATTAATTCAATTTCAGGTTTTATAACTCATAGACAAAGCTAATTTATGCAATAAAACAATGGATTTACTTAAATTATATTTGGACATTGGCATATTTATATTTTGTTGCTACAGAAGTTGGAATAGGAACTCAATATAACATCGCGAAATGGCAGCTAATTAAAAGAAAAATATATTAAATATTCCGTATTTTACGATAGTTCTTAAAAAATAAATTATTTGAAGTGATTTTGGATCTTTCGTAATAAATTATTTTGAACTATGTAGTATCTAATATTTGACGACATTTTTAATGTTTAGAAATTATTATAAACCTGCTTTCGCCCGCGACTCCGTCCGCGTGGAATTAAAAAAAAACATCCGCGAGTAAATGTCTTCTTCCAGACTATCCTCTACATCTATGCCAAATTTCATGAAGACCCGTTAAGCCGTTTAGGCCACAAACTCTAACAAACATCCATCCATCTAGACTTTCGCATTTATAATATAAGTATGATTTAATTGTGTACTACTTAATGACGTCAAATATAGTGTATTATAAACTATGTAATTTATTCCTGGAGTATGCGTAATGCAGTACATATTGTGAGTTTATATTCTAGACACGTCCATATTGCGACTGGCTGTCGCTCAGAACTAGATCATAAACCTTGCCTATAACTACGGTTGCCAAATCAAAGTATGCAGAATAGACTGTACTATATTAACATTACACTCACTTATTTAAAGTATACCAATATTATAAAAAGGGCAGATTTGGATTTTTGTACGTATTGAAATAACTTAAAAATTATTAGACCGATTTCAAAAATTCGCTCAACGTTACAAAGTTAATTTAGCTGTGAGAAACATAGGCTATATTATATTGTGTAATTCCAAGCGGACGAAGTCGCGAGCAACAGCTATAATTAATAATTAGAAAATTGAAAAAACAGACAGATTTTAATCTCCCAGGAGAGAAAAAATTATTGAATAACAAGAAGACACTGCATTGACGAAACCGTTTTACTTAGAGATCTAAAAAGAATTAACTGAATTGAAAATAACAAATATGTTGTATTTACAACCACATCATATTTAAACTCTGTCATTTTTAACAAGCTCAATCTTTAAAATCTTCAAAATAATTATAACATCCTTGGTCAAGGGTTACACCTTAGTTTTAATGCTTAGAGATAAAAAAATCTATTTTATTATAAACTTTACTAATATTAAATTCTTTTGTTACAGATATTCTTCAGCTTCAGAGAAGATCAAGATTCAGAAGAAGAATTAATATAACTTTTATATATAAAAAAAAATGTAAACAATTGTTGTACATGATTGTGTATATGAAAATAAGTTTATATTTAGAAAAAATGTCATGTACTTTAAGGAAATGTTACAGTATGACTAGCTTTCATTTGCGACGTCCGCTCGAAATTAAAAATAACTCAATTAGTAGCCCAGACTATGTTCTAAATATAAGCCAAATTTCAACGAAATCCGAACAACCGTTTAGACTACAAACACTAACAAACAAACTTTCCTTTACAAGATATGCAAAGGAAAGATTTGTATTTTTGGATGTATTCGATTCACGTAAAAACCACAGGACCGATTTAAAAAATGTGTATGTCGGTTACATAGGCTATGTTTTTATTTATTTTTTTTAATTTCACGCGAACGAAATCGCGTGTCATAGCTATTGTTAATAAATAATTAATGTTAGAGTCTACATTTTGCTGTACCGTAGTAATACCACGATCATAGAAGAGAAGCGGGATTATAGCGTTTCTTTTAATGTATATCAGAGGTCAATACAAGTCCCTACCCTGGGAAAGTATGAGAAGGAGAATTGCATTATAGGAAGGGAACTATCTTTTGAAAAATAATAATTTACTAGTAAATGACCAATATTTATGTTTACAGAGAAATGATGAAATATTCAATAATATGTATTATTTTCTGCATTTCATATTGTACTATAAAATATAGAATGCAGGAAAATATTTTTCTACGAAGAAGAGCACAGAAGTACACAGAAGTAAGAACAAATGAAGGAAGGCAGTTAAACAGTATACTTGACGCGCCCTTGTCATTCTTCTTGCCCCGTGTGTTATACTACTGGACGGAGAACTGATAAGGGCATGTCATGTATAGTAGCGTCGGTTGAAGAAGATAGAAGAAACTAAAAGAAGATGATGTTCTTTTGTGTATATGTTCCTTATTAGATACTAACTGTTCCTGGCGGCTTCATCCGCATGAAATTATGAAGTTTTAATTTTATTGTTTACATTTGTCAAATTATCAATTGCAAATGTCAAAATGACATGACATGACAAACCTTGGCAATCTTGGTTTCTTGATGTTGGCAGCAACTTATGGTCTCTTTCCCAAATTAGGGTTTTTATCCAAAAAATTTGCCTCCTAAGTTTATTGGCGTGATAATATATAGCCTAAAGCGTGACGTAAGTGTAGGGCTTTTTATTAAAAAAAAGAATTATTCAAAAATATGCTTTAATTGCTGACATGTTAGGCAACAAAGAAGTGTGTGTTTACGCTTTATTATAATAGTATAGATAAGTTTAACAAGGCCGGTAACGCATCTGCATGTCCCCTAGATTATCCCCACAATTCGTTTGCCCCTTCTCTTATTAAAAAGTGTTAGAAAAGAAGATAATGGAAACAATTTACGATCGTTTTAAAAATATGTTTCAAGACTTTGTATTGACATGTTTCAAAATGAAATTTGTGTAAATGTTCTTTGTAAATGGTTTTTTTTTGTTCAATAAAATCTATAACCTACAAATGTGTTTTTCTTCCTTACGCAAAGTAGTTAAGATATATGGTAGAAGTTCACATACTAGCTAGATTATTAAAACTAAAATAAGAATAAAATCTTCTCTTAGAAGTGTCACTTAGATTGCAATAGGGTGTTCACGTAATGATCATTTGCACTAATACAAAACAAATTAAAGAGTTTCCAATTTATGTAACATATAATAGAAAATAAAAATTACCTATAAGTGGAAGGTTCTTTGACCAACAAATTCAATATATACCGAGTATTCAAAAGACATTTATAGAAATAAACAATACAAAACTACTGGACCTGAAAAGTACAATAGTAGATAAATTCTCGTCTACAACTGTTGAGATTAAATCCTGATTAGACAACGTAATAATTGGCATTAAGAGCCGTGCACCTTTGACTAAACTATCGCACAACGATTGTCGATTGTTTCGCAGCCAATTCAACTGTTTAGTTGCACAACCAGAGTTGTGTACACCCCTCCATATAAGCTCATAGGAATCAAAGCGCGACTAAACAGTTGTGCGAGAATTTAGTCGAAGATGCGAGCGCTCTTTACTCGTATGCGTTTAAAAAATAAAAGTCAATCTATATAGTAATTAAAAGCCGAATACTGAAACGAATTTTAAATACAATCTGGAAGAAGTAAATTTTATTGGCATTTGAAGTTTATGTCGTTTCAGTGTTCGGGCTTAAATGCTTTAGAGTGATTTTAATCAAATAAATTGATTTGATGCCGAAATGGTTACTTGAATACAAAATGAATTAAAAACGAACGACACGAACTAGGGCAATACAAACACTAAAAATGAAATAAACACTTGAAAAAAAATAAAATTTGAAACTCAACCATTAGTCAATTGAACTTTTAGTAAATTCAAATTGATTCTATGAAATACAGTCTACATCCAGCTCACTATAATTCTCCACTGGGCTCGGATCCTACCCTAAATTGAAGGTAACTAGGTCATAGTCAACCATGCTGGCACTACAGGAATTTTTTCACCGATATGTGCAGGCCTCACGTTGCTCTGTTTTAACAACTACATGCAAAACAGCAGATATCTGAAAGCGGACTACAATTAGGACATCCATACACGGACTTAAACCATTCGGCATCGCATGAGTCACTAGCTAAGACGCATTACCGTCTTGCTGACTGCCTACCAAGCATACTAGAAACAAGTCAGTTTGAAGTAGAAAATATGCCGGCGTCAGTTTTCCGTCCAAATATGACGTGGTGGTCTTCAAAAGAAGGTAAACAGCTACCTATTAAGCTAGCGCGTACCATCTTTCGACTCCATCATCACTTTCTTTTACAAACGTAAAAAACCGAGTACAACGTCTATATAAAAATAACTTGATATACGTAGTTGACCTTTGACATTTACTATAAATGTTGACTGAATTCCTCAACTCGTGATACTTCCCAAGCTTTTATTTTAATGACTGTATGAATACGCTTTTACATAACTCATCGGGGCAGAGAGGGATAGCTGCTAATATCTCCATCTCATCTTAAGTACTTCTATATACATAAAATAAAATAAAATAAAATAAAATGACATTTAATCTTATCACCACTGCAACACAATTTGGAATAAGAGAAAAAAAACACACACACACAATACAGTAATTAAAAAATAATAATAATAATAAACACGTAATTAACAGGACAAACAAAATAATTGAAATGTGTATGCAGTAAATAGACGATACACAGAGTTAAAGTAGCTTTTTAATGGTGAAAGAATTTTTGTAATCGGCTCAGTAGTTTTTGTTTAATTTCGTACTGAAATCCAAGAATACATTCTTTCCTCTTTATAATGTTAGTATCGTTTAGCTTGGTATGGACAAAAATCACTCATAAATAATTTTCATAGACTTTATATTGAAACCTTCATAACAGGAGAAGTAAGTATTTCTGAATACCTAATCAAATATTTTGAAACTGCTTAACTAAAGAGTTAAACGATCACAAAGAGCATTGTATGTATAAAATCTACACTAAGGGTCTCGAAGTTTTCGCAACACCTAGTGACTGTTATAAGAGCATAATAAAACTATGAAGATAGAAACTGTTCTACAAAAATATGCTAGAACTAAATCATACTAATATAATTGCGAATGTTTAGATGGATGGATGTTAGCGTTTGTAGCCTAAATGGCTGAACTGATTTTGATGAAATTCGGTATACTTTAGAGCATAGGTTGGAACACATAGGCTACTCTCTTTTGTTTTCTTTTTAACTAGCTGTTCCCGTGCAACTTTATCCGCATAAAATTGTGAATATTTTATTTTATTGTTCACATTTGTCAAAATGACATGACATGACAAACATTGGCAACCTAGCTTCCTTGATGTTGGTAGCAACTTATGGTCTCTTACCCATATTAGGGTTTTTATCCAAAATATTTACCCCCTAAGTGTGAAATGAAAATATATATCCTAAAGAGTGACGTAAGAGTAGGGATTTTATTAAAAAAAAGAGTTATTCAAAAATATGCTGTAATTGCGTACATCTTTGGCAACGAAGAAGTGTGTGTTTACGCTTTATTATAATAGTAAGTATAGATATCACGCGGACGGAGTCGCGGGCGTAAGCTACTTTTATATAAAAAGAGCTGTCACCCGCAAGTCCGTCCGCACAGAACCAATGTAAACTTAATTAGTTGCCTATGTATTATTTAATATGATCGACAAAGCGTTTTCAGCCGTTACGGAGGTGCTAGTTATTGAGTACCTTAGTGTAGATTACACTAAAGGCAATCACTTAACGTCTCAGAGTGCGGCATTTACAATGTAAAGTATTGTAAGTTTACGTTAAATTAAACTGAAAGGAATAGTTAAAATTTCTCTTCCTCCAAGTTTCACCATTTATAAATACTTTTTTTTTAAATCCACGGGCACGTAATCGCGGGCAACAGCTAGTAAAACATAAAACATCTTAGATACTAATAAAATGTGTAGAAACAATCAACCAATAGAGAAGACAACATAAATTACTCGTATTATTGGGTATTTAAAAATGACAAATGTCCAAAACATTTCTAAAAAGTAAAGTTATCGCTTATGGATGATGGAGAATGGATGGATGTTTGTTAGAGATGAAATTTGACATAGATGGTAGAGGATAGTCTGTAAGAACACATAGGCTTGCTTTTGTTTTTTTAATCACGCGCGGACGGAGTCGCGTGCGAAAGCCAGTCTATATATAAATCGATCAACAATCGTTATTTAAATTAGTAATTAATTAATAAACTAACGCAATAAAGACCACTAAGCTCAACTAAATGCCTACCAAACTGGCTTCAATTCTCGCATCCCCCCGCACGTGGGGCGGGGGACGCAATAGGGGTGTGCGGGGGTAGGTTGACAATGGGCCGCTGCTCCGGACGCCTCTAATTGGTACAGCCCTAGGCATTCGCGACTCACCGGATGTGCATTTTTCTAGATTCGTACAAACCACGGAGTCGTTAGGCTACAACTTTTAATGATCAATACTTTAAAATGTTACATCAAATAAGAGTAACTTAGTATAGAAATTTCTATGAATCGAAAACTTACTGAAAAGGATATTTTATAAAAGGTATTGTATTTTATTTGAATATCTATTGAATTTGAAAACCATTATTATCTGCATTGACTAATGTCTACAATATGATAAACTTACCTACTTAAAATTAAAAATATATTAAAAAAGCCATATTATGACATTCAATAAATAAGTCGACTAACAAAGAAATGTTCTCGAGTTTATTCTTTTGCGTTTCAAAGATTATTACTATGACAATTTTTTACTATTCTACAAAAAGTATATCGTTATTTATCTAATTCTCTTTTTAAAAACAAAGACAGCAATATTATATACAGATAGAAAAAATATCACAACACTACTCCAACGTACCCCTGTTCGCTAAAAGTTGAGAGGCGTATGTTTTTCTTTAAAATAGAGTAAAAAACGTATAAAATAATATCTTGGTAACGAAAATATGTACATATAAGTAGGGATGTCCGTATGTAATGTGATTTAATGCATGTTTTTTTAATTCTCAACAACTGTGGGTTGTCTTTTAAACAATGCATTTTTTCTATTGATATCATTTATGTAAATTAAACAGTACATCCCTATTAGAAATTAACAACAGCAAGTTATATTAGTAACTAGCTTTCACGACTCAGTTCGCGGGGATTTAAAAAAACAAAAGTAGCCTATGTGTCCTTCCAGACTATCCTCTACATCTATGCCAAATTTCATCGAGATTTATTCAGCAGTTTAGGCTACATACTACAACAAACACAATCCAACTTTCGCATTTATAATATGAATAACTAGCTGTCGCTCGTGGCTTCGGCCGCATGTATTAACCGATAAATTAACTTTCAAATGGTGAAATGAATTTTGAAATCGGCCAGTAGTTTTTACGTGAATCGAATACATTTAAAAATACAAATCTTTCCTCTTTATTATATTAGTATATATGAAATACTTTATTGCGTTTTATTTATACTATTTCCTGATACAAATAGTATATTGGTTCGTTGGCCGCTGGGCAGTGTAACGCAACTTTTGCGGTTTACACACTGAGTGCATTCGCAGGTTCATATCCGGCGCAAATTGGAAATAGCACTATGACCAGTGGCGTAACAATTTATTGATAAATTCAATTTGTGTTGTTAAATTTACTATTGAATTTAATTGATAACAACTGTTACACCTGTTATATTATATTTTATAATAAACTGTCTGTCCTTGGCGGTATATCCAAACCAATACGACTTAGGGTCCTTCAAGAAGCGAGCCTACAATTTCCTCAAAGGCCGGCAACGCATCTGTAGTTCCTCTGGTGTTGCGGATGTCCATAGGCGTCGTTGACCACCTCTATGTTCCCGCAGCTCGTTTGTCCTCTTCTTTTGTAAAAAAAAATAGCTTTCGCCGCGACTCTGTCCGCGCGAAATTAGAAAAAAGTATCCTATGTGTTCTTTCAGATTATCCTCTACATCTATATCAAATTTCATCTAAATCCGTCATGGCGTTTATGCTACAAACTCTAACAAACATCCATCCATCCATATGAACTTTCACATTGATAATGTTAGTATGACTAATAAAAAAAAAACAAAAGTAATTAATCTAAGTTCATCTAGACCAGGGGTGACGAACATTTATCCAACAAATTGGCATTTAAAAAAATGTTTAATGCTGTCTTAGACGTGCCATTGAATAATTTTGGCTGAGATTTTTACATCAATACCATGGTGCATCTACTTTATAATTTTTTCTTAGTGTTTTGAATATCGACGTGCCCACAACGGCTGCCAGTAGTTCGTCACCCCTGCTCTAGACTATCTACATCTGTACCAAATTTCATGAAGATTCGTTCAGCTGTTTCAAAAATTAGTGCATACGAGTGTCTAAGCTACAGAAAACTACAAAAATAAGGTATTTTTTAAATAAAAGTAAAAGTTTTATAACTTACGTTTGAAAATTGTTTATTTGGATGAAAATTAAAAATAAGAGACCTCAGTAATTTTGCCACATCAAATGCTTAAAATTATCATCACTTGAAAGCATCTGTTAAATTCGTAATTAAAACATTCATATAAATTTTGCAGAGTTACCGCACATTCAGGTACGCTTTGTCTGCATAAGTTGCGGTTCAGATCTCAACGAATCCCATTTAAAATAATAAATTTCATATTAACCAAGTAACAAAAATTAGACTAGTTAAAAAAACTAATTCCAATTAAGGCTTAGCATAAAAGAAAAGATTATATTATGACTAGCGCTCGCGACTCAGTCCGCGTGTAATCGAAAAATGAGTAGCCTATATGTTCTTCCAGAGTACGCTCTACGTCTATGCCAAATCTTATCGAAATCCGTTTAGTTGTTTTGTGTACAAACTTTAACAAACATCCATCCATGCAAACTATTCCATTTATAAGTAAGAAGTAAGATTATTATATGTACAATCGGGTAATCTGACAGTGGTTTAATTTAAGAGCAACGTTTGAACGTTGTGTATTGATACGCGAAAGAATAACCAATAGAAATAGAAATAATTTTATTGAATAACAAGAGATTAACAATTATAATAACAGTTATAACTGCCAACTAAGATAAATACAAATTGTGGTAAATTACGATTAATCTGGTGATGCCCACAGTAGGCAATGCCTGTATCGTGGGCATCGAAAACAGCAGGAAAAATCTTTTCATACATTAATAACTAAATACCTACGCTTACGGCGTTTCGGTATTATTTATGAATTATATAATACTCTAGTATAATTTTTTTTTTATAACATAAGGTGGCAAACGAGCAAGCGGCCACCTGAAACCGCCAAAATGGCGAAGCGACCGCTGCCCATAGACATCTGCAATTGCAGATGCGTTGCCTACCCGTATACGACGGAGGAGGAGACGCACATAAAGAGGATATTTCCACTTCCTATGCATCTCCTCCACCTTCAAATCCACTTCCTCTTCCCAACCTCTCCTTATAAGAAAAGGGTGGTAAAGAGAAAGGGACTTAAATTGGGCCTCCGGCACCACACTCATCAGACGAAACATGGAATTGCTTCCATTTCACGCCTATCTTCTGTGTAGTCGTGGTATTACACCGGGCGTGCCGGCCCATTCGTGCTAAGATGTTAAAGCGGGCACTACCAATGTAAATAAATGAAAAATAAATAGGAGGCCATTTTTAAATGTCTATACGAAAACTAAACTAAAAAAGTCGGCCAGTACACAGCTAAAGGCTTTTTATTATTATCCCATCGTTAACGCCACTTAATGCTATGTAATTGGTTAGGTAATAGGCTTGTCTCGTTGAACAAGACAATTTATCTGAAAGTTAAAAAAATACCACGACCACACAGAAGACAGGCGTGAAATGGAAGCGATTCCGTGTTTCGTCTGTTGAGTGTGGTGCCGGAGGCCTCATTTAAATCCCTTTCTCTTTATCGCCATTTTCTTATAAAGAGAGGATGGGAAGAGTAAGTGGATTTGACGGTGAAGGAGATGCATAGGAAGGGGAAATATCCTCTTTATGTGCGTCTCCTCCTCCGTCGGAAAAGGGTAGGCAACGCATCTGCAATTGCGGATGTCTATGGACAGCGGTCGCTTCGCCATTTTGGCGGATTCAGGTGGCCGCGTGCTCGTTTGCCACCTTATGATATATAAAAAAAAAAGTTAAACACCGATGATTTCCACGACTGTACTCACAGTTTTACTGAATTTTCTGCTACTATTGAATACAACATTAGTGTTCATATTTCAATAACATACATTTCCAATGCATTTGGATATAATATATCCAAAATTACGAATCATCGTACATCAGCTTTTTAACTTGATATTTTTAATAGTAAATGTACACGAGTGTTTGTACTCGCGAAATGCACAAAAATGTACAACTCATTTTTTTTTGTGAATGAGAACATTTCACGAACGGTAGGCACGCTAGAGTGCTTCAAATGATGGTAGTGATGAGCGCTCGTGGTATCGATAAATTCATCGAAGGCGTTATCGACTACAATATCTTTATCTGGTGTTGCGGATGTCGATGGGCGTCCACCACCTCGGTATTCTCGCCGCTCATTTGCCCCCTTTTGTTATACAAAAAAAAACAATAACAAAATATCTACTAGTCTGGTGCTAAACGAAAATGTGTGGAAAAAATGCACTCTCATTATTAAGAGGATGGACTGGAAAAGCAAATACATCTTTCTCTTTGACATTCTGTCTTCTAATACTCAGCGGCAGTACTTATAACAAAGGGCTTTGAACGAAAATTGGTAGAAAGTATTCGTAACGTTTACAACAAAATAGGTATGGTTATGATTAGTGCTCTTTACAGAAAATAGTGGTGAACGTTACATACCTCGGAAATCTACGTTATAAACACCCAGTTAAAGGCCTGTCCCACTAAATTTACATGTCTGACAACAATCGAACGGATAAAATATGTGATGGAAATATCGGATTGTATGCCCTTATCCGACAGTGACGTTATTAAGCTATCTGAGCCCCTATCAGCCAGTGGTGGGAATATTAAATCGCTTGCACGTTTGCCACCGTGATAGATATGTTAAAACGTCCCTTGTAAGCATTTATTTACTTATTTTATAACTTTAAAATATTGTTCAATTATTAAATCAAACTAACATTATATGTAAACTAAAAAATAAAATTATATTTCAACGATATTTCCCAACTTTATCGATAAGCCAGCACAACACTAATCCTCAGATGAAGTACGCCTATTTGTAGATTTTTCACTAGAAATTTTAGTATATCGGAGTGCGTTTCAATATGTTTTTTAATTTTCACATCTACATGTATTGTGTTGTCCTAATAGCCAGCTCGTTGCTGCGCGATTGGGAAAAAATGCATACACCGAGATGCTCTACGTCATCACTTGCATGCTTTTTTAAAATGTACATTTTATGATAGAAAGAGACAGGTGACGTGTCTGATTTCTTTCTTACCAGTCACTCATTAACCTCAGCAGTTATTAGGTTTATTTTTAGGTTAGAATTTTCAAGAAAGAAAATGAGGAAAGGACAGAAAGTTACACACACAAGTACACTTATAGTGGGAAAGAGAAGTCATATAAGATTGCATTAACCTTGCTAGAATCTATATTAATATAATAAAGCGTAAACACGAACTTCTTTGTTGCCTAAGATGTCAGCAATAACAGCATATTTTTGAAAAATTCATTCTTTAATAAAAAGCCCTCGACTTACGTCACGCTTTAGGCTATACATTTTCACGCAATTGAACTTAGGGGATAAATATTTTGGATAAAAAACCTAATGTGGGAAAGAGACCATAAGTTGCTGCCAACATCAAGGAAGCAAGATTGCCATGGTTTGTCATGTCATGTCATTTTGAAATTTACTATTGATAATTTGACAAATAGTAACAATAAAATATATTTTTCATAATTTCATGAAGCCGCTCAGGAACAGCTAATAGTAAAATAAACCAGAACAGCTTTTTATAGCTTACAAAGGAAGAGAAGCTGCAGAAATTAACAGACATTATATTCAGTACGTTTATACTGTAGCATACAATTTCTTTGTCTACCTGTAGAAGCTAAATTTACGAGTATTTTATAATATTCTAGTTATAACATGGGAGGTGAGGGGAAGGGGTGCGGGGTGCGGTCACTCCGCTCCAAAGGAGCTACTCACTCACGGAGTATTAACGCAACACCTGAGCCAAGCCACTCACACCATGTTGATAACTGTAGTTTAACTTACTGTTTTTAGTTAACCTTCATTCTATTCCACTGTCTATTTTCTATCTAAATAACTGAATCTGATTTTCCTCATTCTGCTATAAACTAATCTATTTGTATTTTAAACTATAAAATTCATTGTCAACTTTGAGACGGTTTATAGAAACAAAATAAAGTACAGGAAAACGTCGCATACTATAGAACATTTTATAGTGCTATAGAAAAAAAAACAACTTGATTTCACAACTCGTTTATAAACTCATGTTACATGTTTAGTAACGAATTATAACAAATATTCCCAAATCAATAATTAAGGGAATTTGTCAATTGGCAAGTCGCAGTTAAACAGAGTTTAACTATATAGTGTTAATGGCCTTCGAAATGACGTTGTCCCAGGCAAGATGGAAAAAGTTTAGCAAAGTTGCTCACCACAATATTTATTTAGGTCATTAATTAACTAAATAAACAAATGCTGTCGCAGCTAATGGATATACTGGAACAGAAGAGAAGAGAAGTTAATAAAACGATAACTGACTCTGCGATACTTCGCAAGTAAATTATAGTAGTTCCAAAATGTTTCTAGTTATAAAGCCTTTAAAAGTGCAAAATTAAAACTTACTAAGTAATAATAACAGTTTACTAAGGGCCTGTCCCAACAAATTGTAAACTGTCTGATAACAATCTAACGTGTGGAATATGTGATGGAAATATCGGATTTTGTTTCCTATCTGTCAGTGACGTCATTTTTAACTATCTGAGGCTATATCAGCCAGTGGTGGGAAAGGCCCTAAATGTCAAATCAAAGTCAGAATTCCATATCATTACGATAATAAAAATTGTCTGTTCTGTCAACGTCATAACGTCCTTTTCTAGCTAAAGACTAGCTAATAACACATGTGTAGGTGTATATGTGAGGTGTCGTGTGCGCGCATACGGCGCGTGGCAAATCAGGTAGCAGGTGACCGTAAAAATTGCCATTCTATTTAAAAACCGTCCGCTGACTTATCCTGTTATCTGTTATAATAAAACTGTTAATTTATGTAATTAATGTAATTAGATCTTGCGAATTATGTAGATAAAGATATTTGTAATCAAAGCACACATCGCAACTAAATCATAAATTGACGCCACGTTAAAATTTGTAGTTAGGATTGTTGTTTTAATATTCAAATCAGATACGAAATAAAATAAATATTTTTTTAATCAATAGAATAAGTATGAAAGTAAATATTTTAGTCTACTTCAATTTAATTGAATCGAAAATAGATTCAGCCATCTTGAATAATCAACAATTTAAAATCGTTTCTCCGAAGTGCTGGACAAAAATTTGATATTCTCTTTTTACGATACGTTTGATTGATTTACAATTTGTAAGCGATACCCATTCTTCTATCAAGGAGCAAGAAATAAAAATGTATTTTTGTCAGGAATGAGAAGCGCCATCTATATTCTAAAAAAAGAAATAGGTATTTAATACATTATTATTTTAATCAAATGTTATTTTTAAATAAGGAAATTACAAAAATGTTTAAACAGTGGTTGTTTTACCTATTATTTTTTTTATTTCTAGAATTCACCTTTTTTAGCTGAGCGCCATCTAGCGTCGAGTAGCGTAGTTAAAAATTTATAAATTTGTTAAATAAAGCGATAAAAATTTTGAAAATAGTCAATTATTATCTTTATGCCATAACAATCATAAATTACTGAAAAAATATCATTTCAACAAATAAGATGGAACGATAATTATAATGCCCATTTTGTCCAATAGATGGCGCATGAAATACTAAGACTTAGAAAAAAATACACAACTGAATTATAGAATCAATTTATTACCAACATATGGTTCATTACTTTATTAAAAATAAAATAATAAGATTGAAAATTCGTAATATCTGTCTTCGTTATAATTAAGGTACGTAAATATTTAACGTAGTGTTCATACCAAAAATACGGAATGTAAAAAAACATATAGCGGTTAATGTTTTTATTGTAGAAGACTCTTCTAACAAACATTTTCTTCCAACATTTGAACAGTTTATGCAATATTTAATTATTCCTGTCAGTTGTGTTTGCTTCAATGAAGAAAACAATCAGCTACAAGCTACAATATTTCTTTTATCTGAACTGAAAGTTACAAAAGAATTGATAAAGGTATAAAAGAATTGATATAGAGGGCGCTAGTAGACAGTAGGAATGGCAACGTCGGCATTCTGTTGTGCGGAGATCAAATGTGCATTTTCAATAATGCTCGGATCATGAGCGGTATTAGTAGATATGTTGTTGTAGTATTCAAAATTGGTTATTTTTGTAAATTACTGAATGGTTTTATTTAAATGGATAATATGGGTATAATGTATGGATGTTTTAATGTATAACTAAATAAAATTTAATGTTCAATTTACGAATTAATTAATTTTATAAATAAAAAAAACAGACAAAAAGCTTAATATTACAGATCGATTAATTCAAACTAAAATATGGATGGAATTGATTAAAAAATTCTAACTAAATCACGTTGATTTAATTTAGAATTTACCACTATTTTAATGAAATATACATTATTACACATAAACAGCCACACATATCTTTTAAAAGTCTACTTCCTCGCTTAGTCGCTTAGAAAAGAACTCTTTTTTTTATTTCCTTACTTCTGCGGCCGCTGCAAAAGTGGACTTTTCAAACTTTGTCCGAGCGGAGTTTTGACTGCGACAGAGTTAGTCTCTTACAAATCCAGACTTATTGCAGACTGACTGGCCGGGTGCGAATCGTCCGCGAACGACTGACGATATCTCACATAGAGTTGTTATAACCACGTAATTTGAAAAACATTTTTGAATGCAATTTTTATTTCTATTTTTAAAGCAGCATAGTTTTTTTGGATATCACAACCTCCGTTTGCACTATCAGTTATGTTAAACAATATTTTTATTATTGAAAGCTTTTTAAATTCTAAGATATCTTACTTAATTTATTTATCTTAGTAAATAGTTAGTCATCATTAGTAAATAGCAAAATAGACAAATATTTTTTCAACGAATAATAATTAAAACGGTACTTAAGGTCGTCATGATTATTATTAAATATTATTATAGTAACGAAATACAACATAAACTATAAACCAAATGAATTTAAAATGTAACAGTTGACATATAAAGTCATCATTGGTGCACTTTACGTCCGGTAGGGGCGTTGCACAGTCGACAACGTTACGTAAACACTGACGAATATTCGAGATAACCCCTCTGAAACAACTCTATGTAAATACGTAACAGTAATAATTCTGGATTAAAATATGCATTGGTGGGCGCGAGGTTTCTTTCAAAAAGTACTTACAAATGTAGACTATTTGTATTATACTATTCAAATACACACTTCATATAAAAGCGAGAACTAAAGGTCATTGTACTATAAAAAAAAAACGCATCCCAAATGTCAGGACGTCAGTATTAAAGAAGAATAAATAGATTATTTTAAATAGTAACCCATTTATTTTAAAATTAGACAAATTTTTCCACAAAAAAATCCTTTTTTAAGCTACTTTTGAATATAGATTATATACCAATTGTTTAAAAATTATACCAAACATTAATCCCACTCACAGTTGTTAATCATACTTCATACTTATATTATAAATGTGGAAGTTTAGATGGATGGATGTTTGTTACAGTTTATAGCCTAATTGGCATGACGGATTTCGATGAAATTCGGTATAGATGTAGAGGATAGTCTGGAAGAACACATAGGCTACTCACTTTTGTTTTTTAATTCCACGTGGACGGAGTCACGGGCGAAAGCTTTTCGTTCAATAAAGGAGAACTTAATGTCTGTGTGCGAGTTAGTTTTGTCTAACGCAAAGAAAGCAATCAATAAGACAATTCAGATAATTTGAATGTGATTTTATAAATTTTCCTCACATCATTATAATGGTTGTACTATCAAAGATGTGGAAACACGCAGTAAAAACGCTAATATAACACTTGATGGCCCTACAGATCATGTGTGGCCATGAACACAGCGGGCGAAAAGTAACCACTGCAATTGCTCCTCTCCACAGTAATAATTATAAAATAGCTTGAAATGGAGATATTATCATCTTTAGCTTGTTAAGCAAATATAAATTTTCTTCACCAGTCTCCTTTTAATAGAGTATTCGTAGATAGACTTTTAT
This sequence comes from Papilio polytes, assembly GCF_000836215.1. Lineage (NCBI taxonomy): Eukaryota > Metazoa > Arthropoda > Insecta > Lepidoptera > Papilionidae > Papilio > Papilio polytes. Next base: position 2,158,994 of record NW_013525213.1, read on the forward strand.
AGATTTTAATATTCCTTAATTAAACAATTATTAAGACACAATATTTCAGATAGATATAGATAGATATCATAGATAAAAAAATAACTGCTACGTTCCATAGACAAACATTTTATATTCCCTGTTCTTATGGCCACAGTGTAGAACAGGTTGTCAGTATGCATACGGACATCGGCCTGTTGTACTGTTAAGTAGCATCGCATCCCATCGCATCTCACCAATGAATAAACAAAAATGTCAACATTTGCAATAGATAAATATATAACCTCTGTTACTCTTGAGAACATTTTAGTATCATAGTACTATCCTCTACGTCTATGCGAAATTTCATCAAGATACTTTCAGCCGTTTAGGCTACAAACTCTAACAAACATCCATCCATCTAAACTTTCGCATTTATAATATCAGTAAGATTAATATGCTAACTCCGTTGTTCAAAGATAAACTAATAAATCATGTTAAGGTACTTCGATATTCGAGTACCGTTAGCAAAATGGAGGTATTGCATAATAAAAAAATACCAAACCAAGACAAACACTTATCACGATGGTCTGACAAACAATTAACTGACAGGGCAATGTACTCAATGTTGACAGAACTCGCCACCAGAGCGCGCATGTGTTCAGGTGAACTAATTGATTTTACGAATATTATTAATGCGAAAGTTTAGATGGATGTTTGTTAGAGTATATAGCCTAAACAGCTGAAAATTTTAACAGTGGTAGAGCCCGCTTTAACATCTTCGCACGTATGGGTCGGTTCGTCCGGTGTAATACCACGACCATACAGAAAACTGGCGTGAAGTGGAAATAATTCCGCGTTTCGTCTGATGAGTGTGGTGCCGGAGGCCTGATTTTAGTCCTTTTCCCTTTTCATCCTTTTCTTAAGAGGAAAGGATGGGAAGGAAAAGTGAATTTGACGGTTGAGGAGAGGCATAGGAAGAGGAATAGTCCTCTTTATGTGCTTCTCGTCCTTCGTCAATCTAGGGTAGACAATGCATCAGCAATTGCGGATGTTTATGGGCAGCGGTCGCTTTCCTTTTCGGTTGATTCTGGTGGCCGCTTGCCCGTTTGCCACCCTGTATTATAAAAAAAAAAATCCTTGAAAGGCATAGATGTAGAGGATAGTCTAAGAACACAGAGGCTATTAACAGATGTTTTTAAATCCACTTTAAATCCACGCGAAAGGAATCCCGTACAAAAGCTAGTAATTTATTGCAAAAACGAAGTATCGGATATACGCTAATTATTCATCTTTCTATGCAATTTCTTTTACAATATGTATTATTTAGATATTCGTCTGTTAATTATCATTTATTAGTAAAGTGTTAAGTGCATTGAGTTAAGTTTGAGTTAAAAATTGAGATAACTTGGTGAACAGTTACTTGACGTAAAACAGGTTCTAACGTGGGACCTTCTGATCTGCGGAAACGAAAGCCTATCTTTAACTTATGTTCATTCGTTTCTCATATAAAAATAGTTAAAAAAGCCCAAAGCCTCTACATTCAAGGGACGAATACAAACTGTTTCAAAATTGCATTCAAGACTAGCTTTCGCCTGCAACTTCGTCCGTGTGGAATTAAAAAAAACAAAAGCCAGTAACCTATTTGTTCTTCCAGACTATGTTCTACATCTATGCCAAATTAAATCCAGATTCGTTTAGTCGTTTAGGCTGCAAACTCCATCCATCCATCCATCTAAACTTTCGCATTTATAATATTAGTAAATGGCAAAAATGACTGCTGCCCAGAGAAATCCGCTATTGCAGATAATGCCTACCCTTAATTGAAGCAGGAAGACACGCACATAAAGATATTTCCACTTCTTATGTGACTCCTCCATTATCAAATCCACTGTCCCTTCCCATCTTTTTTTGGAAGGAACTGATAGGAAAGAAAACGGGCTAAAACTAGGCCTACGCACCACACTCATCAGACTATACGCGGAATTGCTCCCACTTCATGTCTGTCTTCTGTGTGGTCGTGGTATTGCCCCGACCCATCTATCCTAAGATGTTAAAGCAGGCTCTACCACTAACGAAGTCACTATAAAATATGTATAACCAGACTTAACAAAACTTATTTATATACCAGCTTTGGTGATACGAATATTTTAAACACAAATGTAAATTGGCAAAAGCTCGATCTCATTTGAACCGTGTGTCCTTGATACTGCATTTGACCTCTACCTTGAGTTTAAATGCATTTATATTTAAATTAGGGATAAACCTGTTGCAAACATCTCAACGATATAACGAAGATTTATCAAATGGACCAATCAAAACCTTTATTTAAATTTAATTCTTTCAAACCTTTACAGCGCGAACACATTTGACTAAACAATCGCACAACTGTTTAGTCGCGCTTTGATTCCTATGAACTTATATGGAGGTACACTACTCGATTTTTATATGTGCAACTAAATTTGAATTGGCTGCGAAACAATCGACAATCGCACATAAGTTGTGCGAGAGTTTAGTCAAAAGTGTGCGCCCTCTCTTATACACATACATATTGTTTGTCCTAAGTAATTATAGGACAGAAATACTGTGAACTTACAAAAAGCCATTTTATATGACAATTTCTAAAAACTTAAACCTCGACATGAAAACTACATTTTTAAGTTTGAGTTAGTAAGTAGTTAATTGACCCCTAGTTTAGGGATTTCCTTTATGACGTTTATATGAGGACAACACAAGCTAGTAACTCATGCACACTTGCATATCAGTATGTGACAGCTATAGACATGCTTCCATGCTAACTTCCATGCCAGTACCTACTACAAGTAGCTAAGACGCATATTTAATGACATGACAGCTACCTGTATATAAGTTGCAAGATGGGTCTAGGGTATAAATGACAATGACGTTTTGTCTTGTACGATCTCGTGACCGATTTACTGTGAATACGCGCTAGTGGCTCACATATGCCAGTAACTGGCATGCCAGTAACTACTCCACTTTACTAATATATGTATTTTAGATGATATTATAATCTGTGTACCATTTAATTACGAAATTTCAACAATATCCTACCATAACTAAATTTTTAATGATTTCGGAGCTTTCGTGACAAGAGCTTTTTTAAAAGACCTAAGATATTTCTGTCAATCAACAGAATTGAACTGCAAATATAATTTATTCAATATTCTAAGAACAGGAAAGAGTAAATAGGTTTAGTAAACGTGTGTAAATAAACAATATTGACCATTTTTAAGTTTGTTTGTCGACGCGGCGCACACGCTGCCCAAAGACCGGAGACCAGTCATGTCTCGGCGGTATAAAAAGCTTTTTAACTTACATAATCAAATCACATCGATCGTCGCGGCAACCACCGACGCACGTACGTACTTTTCATATATTTATTTTTATTAACTTTTCATTGACACAGATATTTTTGGAAATTAAAACCTAAGAAAATTATGATTAGATTTCTGACAATTATTTAAATATTAAAGAAAGTAGTAAATATAATTTAATATACCCTTATGAAAGTGTACCTCAGTAGGGCAGAATTCTTTAAAAATAATGCGCTTATTTCGGTTCAATAACTTAACAAGACAAGGGCTCCTTAAATTCAATCTTTATTTTTGTGAAACTTCTATTTTTTATTGACTTGGATGTTAAGAAAATTATGGTTAATTTTATCATCACTTTAAACTCAAATTTAATTTTAAAAAAATATTATAAATAAAGCATTCTGTGACAATCCAATTAACACGTAACTTGTGAAAATTATGTTTATTAGCTTAGGTTAGTTATTTCTTATAACTCGTACATAATAAAGTTGCTAAAAAATTACTTCGTAACAATTTTATTAAAACACGTGCTTTTTTATACTTCAACGATATAAATATGACCAAATTGCACTGCTCTTAATAAAGACTACGGTACTTTAAGTTCTCAAACTTGATCGAGTTTTATATTTAATTTTGAGCACATGCACTTTCATAATTTCTTTGAACAATCAGTGAAACGCCGTTTCTCTTTTTTGTTTGATAAAAACATTTTCAAATTAATTCTATTATATTATTGCAAGGCCTTTTTTTCTAATACTTCCTTTGATTTTTTCATGATCTGTCTGTTATTTTTTTTCACATTCTAAATTCAAAATTTAACCGTTTTTTATCTTTTATTTGAAATGTTAACCTCAAATTACAGATAGGTTGTTAGTTGAACATTTAACCAACTTAAGTTGGTGAATGCATCGTAAAGTTTCATCTGCCAGTTTATCGGCTAACGGTAAATCAAGTTAACTGCTATATTATAATGTATTTGCATCGTAGTTTACCGTTAGAGGTTTTGACATCGACAGTGGGACGTACGTTCGAATCCCGGTTAACTTATAGTAATTTTCCGTTGACGTAAAATCGAAATCCGGCTCGAAGGACCAAAATGTATATCGTAAAAGATTTAGAAATAAAATTATTTTAACGGAGACGTGTGTTGGTAAAATATGTACAGAAAAAAACATAGAAAAAATGATGACATCGGCAATGTGTTCTAATTTTAAATAATTTAAATTTCTTCTTTTGTAATGGCTTGAGACCTAAAAACATTTAAAAACTCCTTGAACAAAAAACGACACCATGTTAACATAAAAATCTTTTACAATTGTTTTTATACAAATAAAAGTATTATTGACTAGTGGTTTATTATACGAAAATAACCTAAGATTTTTTTACTTTTAATTTTTACTGTCATTCTCGTGCAGAGATTCAAACAACAGATAGAGTAGGCATTGTTCATGTCTTATCTATATATTTTTAATGTCTTTGTTCACGTGCATTCGTTCCAGTAATTTCCTTATAAATAGGTTTTTATTATGTTAAAGCCTTTAATAAACAATCTGTACTCAATCATAATTCATACTAATATTATAAATGCTAAAATTTAGATGAATGGATGTTTGTTAGAATTTGTAGCCTAAACTACTGAACGGATTTCAATGAAATTTAGTATAGATGTAGAGAATAATCTGGAAGAACACATAGGCTACTCACTTTCGTTTAAATTCCACGTGGACGGAGTCGCGGGCGAAAGCTAGTATGATATAAAAAATTGTCAATGACCGAAACGAGTCGAGTTACATCCCTTTATTGTGTCAGTAGGTGGTACGAGACTGTACTGAGTTTACTGGCATGTGTCCCCTTTCGAGTTCAAGAAAACAGTTGCCTAAAAGGTCTTACTTCAATTATCTTAATATTTTTATTTTATTTATTCATTTATTGCATTTAAATTATACAAACATCTATATAAAGTAACAACAATAAGTACCCCTTCGGGCGTGTAATATAATGAGTACAAATGCAGCGAAACAAAATTTTGGGAACAACATCATGCACCTAAAACCATATCATATTTGCAACTAAACGCTTATAATATTTACCTATAATTATCAGTGATTTGTAACCGGCTAACATCTTGTTACGGTTAACTGTGCCTACGGTTCTCTTATTATTAAAATCATACACGTAGTTACCTCGTTAACGGTTAATCGAAGTAACCAGTTGTTTTTTTGTAACGGTATCGGTTGCCGAAAGAGTTAAGATAATTGATGGAGCCTTTTTTGTACTATCGATCTGTTGTTGGCATGTTTTGAATAAATAAGTTTTCAATACGTTTAAATTGGATTGGATTGTGTTCCAAGATTTCGTTAACGGATGAAATGCTTTTGGTTACAGATTAAATTAAGAGATGGCGTTGCATAAGGTGTTGCTGTTGGTAGCCGCGGCGCAATGTACATTCGCTACAAATCTCTTTAGAGGTAAATTATTATGTTCTTGAATTTAAACGACTTTCTTTACAATATCTGAAAAATTGATACACAAAAAACGGTGAATTTTTAAATTGAATTAATGCCATCTATTGATGAGTGTGGGCACTACCTGCTTAAAAATGTATATTTTTATCAGTACATTTAAAAATATGTAAAAGTCTAAATAAAATGAAAAATGATATTATTATTGTGAATTTCAGCTCCCAGGCAAGCCCCTGGCAGTATATTCACCGTAGGCAACGGTGAACAATGCTTGGGATCTGACAGAAGTACCGGAGGAGTATGTCTTTCGAGAAATCAGTGTAACACTCAAGGAGGAAAGGCTATTGGATTTTGTGGTGTATTTGCGACCTGCTGTTCACGTAAGTTTTATCACAAAATGCTTAGTTAATTTTTAATTACATTTCAACTCACAAGATGGCGCTATTTACAGTAAACGCCTGCGACATTAGAACGAACACAAAGGTTGCTATTTTCATCAACCCCCCACTGAGTAAAGAGTCTTCTGGCTTGGAATGCTCCTACAATGTGGAGATTAACAATAACAACGTTTGTCAAATGAGAATCGACTTTGAAACATTCAACCTTGCACCACCAACAACGGTAAGAAATTATAAAACAGGATTCCGAATCCCTAAGGTGTTAAAGTTTAGCAATGTTGATAATAGATGGCGCTGTAATAAAATGTTACTTTTAGGTGGATCCAGTAGAAAATGTAACACACCGTCCAGGCTACACCTGCAGGAATGACATCTTCCAAGTGACCAACCTGCAGGCCAACTCTGACACCATGCCCTCTCTATGCGGTGACAATAGTGGACAACATTGTAAGTTATCTCACTTCTAATATTATAAATTCGAATCTTTAGATGGATGGATGTTTCAAGGTATTTCCAGAACGACTCAACATATCTTGGTAAAATTTGGCTTCAATGTAATAGTCTGGAATACATTGGCAACTTAATTTTTTTTAATTCCGCGTTAACGAAATCTCATGCTAAAGCCAGAACTATGTTTTTAGCATTTACTGCAAGACTCTGAATTGCTTAATCATTACCTAACCATTCTTTTAGAAATATCAATGTAATTCTAAATTTAAAATTGAAAATGACGCCTCTGGAGAGTTCGGATTGTGCTCAAAAACAGCGTGTCATCTATATCCTATTCAATATTCAATAATTTTGTTTACAGTATACGTGCGAGTAAACGCGTCAACAAACAGCAAATCTGTTCGTATGAACTTCAAGATCTCGGATCGCGACACGCAGCCACATCTCCCGCAAGCTACGTGGAAAATCAAAGTCACACAACTGGAGTGCTTCAATACCCTCGGGTAAGTACCCACTTAAAGCCAAACTTAGAGTAACCGCACACTACAATACACTGTGTTGCTATTGTCGATTGTTTCTCAGCCAATTCAATTGTTTATTTGCACTCCATATTAGCTGATAGGAATCAAAGCTTGACTTAATTCTTGCGATAGTTTAGTCAAAGATGTATACGATCTTAACATATCCTTGAGATGTAGACCGCTTGGGTTCCACATAAGAACTCAAAAGGGTCGCATTTAACGATGATTGAAGGAGCAGTGTTTATAGCAACCAGTAAAATTTTTAAATCGGTCATACAGAAATGTTTGAGAATTTGTGATTGGTGATGATTGTCTTCTGAAATACTAGTGATTGTTCAATAACCTTTGATTATATTTTTTAAATAGTGTTTAATGTTTGCAGCAAGTTCCGTGACGGTCTGTTTGAGGCGATCACCTCCTCTCTACCTTCCACCCCGCTCACCTCCTCCGCGGACAGAGACGAGTACCTCATAGGTGAGTAGACAATGTCTTGTAAACTTGGAAATGTTTGAACTTTACGGATTTGCTCTAAACTTTATTAGGAATAATACTGGCTTGAAAACTAAGAGCTGCCGCTCACATTTGACTAAACTCACTGTTGTGCGATTGTCGATTGTTTTGCTGCATTCAACTGTTTAGTTGCACAACTAAAAATCGTGTGCGCACCTTAGGAATCTCTATATAAGCTCTTAGGAATCAAAGCGTAATACAGTTGTGCGTGTATAGTCAAAAGTGTGCGCGCTCTAAGAGAAAATACAAAGCTTATTGTTGTCTATTCCAGCGCCCCCTGGTTGTCTGCAGTACTTCCCTGATAGGTCTGGCGTGATAGAATCCTTCAACTACAACCGCGGTGATGGACCTTACATCGCCAATCTTGCGTACGCCACGTGCTTTAAACGGACCCCAGATGTTTGCGGCGTTAAGTGAGTACAGTTT
>NW_013525213.1:2167202-2171717 GCF_000836215.1 Papilio polytes
CGCATCTGCATTTGCGTATGTTTATGGTCAGCGGTCGCTTTCCATTTCGGTGGATTCAGGTGGCCGCTTGCTCGTTTGCCACCCTATATTATAAAAAAAAACAGTATGGGATAATAAAAGTACGCTCTATTCATCAACATAATTTGAATTAGGAATTACTTTTTGAAACAGATATCTTACAATTTTTTCTTTGTTGGTAATTCTTTGTTACTCTTGTTAAAAGCATCTGCAAACGCAAATAGCTTTGGTTTGGGGTACGGACTACCAATCTTGCGGTCGAAGGTTCGAATCCCGGCATTCGACTATTGTCGTGAACCATATCCTAGCACAAGCATACAGCTAAGTTGGAATGGTTAAAGGAAATATTATTAAATTAACAAAAATCTACTAATGTTTTGTTAAAAAAAAACGTATGCAGAATAATACCCTGTTATTTGATCTACAGATTGACAGCTGCAAACTTCGAACTGGCTTACCGTGATGACCAGAACATGCAGGTAGACACCGACTGTCAAGTGAACCCTGTGACACAAGGGATCTCACAGTCGGAAGACTATCTTTTCATACCCGAGGCTGAGACCGTAGAAGGACTTAGAGGGTCCAAGTTCTGCGGCACCAGTGCACAGAATCAAATCATTGCTTGTGAGTATACGTTGGCTTAGGGTTTAATTAATGGCAGATTTTGCATTCCGTTACGTACTTCTGTTACATTTTCATATGAACATTTTACATCAAGGGTTAAGGCACTTGAATTGTAATCTACGGGTCCTGGGTTCGAATTCCACCATGTGATATTGAGTTTTCGATTTTTATATACTCGACGTTCTTATTGTGAAGGAATATCGTGATGCTTGTTCATATCAGAGAAGAAATAGATACATATGCGTTAAATCAACCCGAAGTGTGGTTGACTCTGTCACTGCTAACTTAATGGTAGGCTCTGAACCCCTCAGTGGTGACTTATGATGGTGTGAGGTTTAGTAGAACAAAGAAATCGTGTACTTGTAACGCAGATTTATAAAATTGAATGTTGTACTAAAAATTAAAAAACTACTTTTTATCCCTTCCAGCGGCTCCCCCCGGACCAGTATACCTCCACTTCCACAGCGATAATCTGGTCACAGACGGAGTTCCCGAATCCGGTTATAGGTTTAACTACAATGTGCTCAATAATTGTTACCTCAAGAAAAAATAAACACTCTAAAATAAGTCTGTAGTAGTTATATATTTATTAAAAATTGTAGTCTAGAATAATCATTCCGTATTACAGAAATTTAATGCTCAATTTTGTTTTCATATTCTGCTATTTTTTTTTTAATATGTCAAATAGCAGATTTGAGGTTATGTTTTGAATAATGCCTTTTTCATATTTACTTATTACTCTATGATAGTAGGTAAATTATTGTTCTTGTAATATTATTTTTTATATTTCTTGCCATTGTCATTTAATTAAAAAATAGTAGATTTTGGTAGAAACCATCAGACAAGGGCTAATTCAATATTGACTGAGTATAAATTAATTTTGTAATAGTTAAATTATTGTTTATATTTTAAGTTCGAAGTCCAATATTGCATTTATATTTATAAACCTACTTTTATATAGGTTAATAAATAAATATATTTTAATAACAATTTTGTTTTTTTTTATTTTTAAATAGGTATAAGGTAATACCTTCAAGTGGTGTGAATTTTAGATTCATCTCCCCTACCTTTTCCTACTCCAGTAAGGTCGGTGTGACTTTTCGTCCTCCAAATAACTCTATCATCCGTCATCTCAGTGACTCCCTTCTTGGCTGTCACCTTTCACGCAATTCATCTATCTCTTTCTACCTCTACCACACTCATAACTAAGGTACTTCTTGTTACATGCGATTCATCCCTTCTCATAACATGCCCATACCATGCCAACCTTTTATTCCTTACCTTCTCTACTACTTGGGCTACTCTGAAACTACCTCTAATATATTTCGTCCATTTTAACATTCGCGAAAACTATATATGTTTAGTCTTCCTGTTATATAAAAATTTACTACTAACATTATAAATACGAAAGTATAGATGGATTTGTTAGAATTTGAAGCCTAAACGGCTGAAAGGATCTGGATGAAATTTGGCATAGATGTAGAGTACAGTCTGGAAGAACACATAGGATACTTTTTAATCCCACGCGGAATGAGTCGCGGGCAAAAGCTAGTATAACGTCCTGTATTCTCCTTTCATCCGTCTTTTGCCCAATCAGATCCATACATCATACACTTATTTTTTAATTTATTTTAAGGGGAATTGGTTTAAATAAAAGATTGTTTGTGATATATATTTTATTCCTATAATTACATAGCATGGTTTTACGTTATGGTTAAAATGTACAATATAAATGCAGTTCGTGTTGCCCTAAACATGACTTTATCGTTAAAGTTTAACATTTAGCGTTGTTTTACTAATAACTAATTATAATTTAATTTATAGATATCTGTAGAAGCTTCGCTAAGGGGGGCAGTTTAGGGCAGCTCCCTTTTAAGTCTAGATTTTACCTTTAGATCTGGCAAAGTTAAAAAAGTTATTGAACATCTATGACTCAATTCAAAATTAGTAAACGATATTCAAAATTGTATTGTTATTATTGTATACTTTCTTTAAATTTCCATTTTTATCGGAAGTCGACTCTAACTATAAATATTAAAATTCAAAGCACAATTGCCGTAAACCTTGTTAACTTTGCCGTTAACCTAGTGGGTAACCGTTAACTTTACGATACCGTTAACTTTGCGGTTAACCGTAACGTTAACTTTGTGGTTAACCGTAAATTTAACATTGCGGTTAACCGTAAATTTAACTTTGCGTTAACTTTGTGGTTAACCGTAAATTTAACATTGCGGTTAACCGTAAATTTAACTTAGCGTTAACTTTGTGGTTAACCGTAAATTTAACATTGCGGTTAACCGTAAATTTAACATTGTGGTTAACCGTAAATTTAACATTGCGGTTAACCGTAAATTTAACTTAGCGTTAACTTTGTGGTTAACCGTATATTTAACTTAGCGTTAACTTTGTGGTTAACGATAAAATGCGATAAAGCACAAAGCATATTAAATATCTAATTACAAGATTTACTTATAATAAATTTATCTTCAGTCTATAAATATATTTTCTTCGTAATCACTTTAAGTGCTTCTTTAATAAAATATTTCGATAACCGTTAATCTATATTATTTACAATTTAACAACTAAATAACTATAAAGTTATATTTTTATGCTTTATTTGTGATATACAAGATTTTAGCTTATTATGTAAAATATCGTTGTTTTGATTTTCGTTCTGTTTAAATTAAAAAAATTGCCAAATAGTCCAAATTTATATTTCATCAAAATTTAAACTTATTTTAAGCAATTTACAATAAACTAGAAACTAAGTGTACAAAACTTTAATTTGATTGCCTGATTTTTTATGAAATCCGGATTTCATTACTTTTTCAAGACAAGAAACTGAACTGAACTGAACTACTTTTTCTATTTTATTAATAGTACCTAGGTTAAAAAAAAAAGTATTTTTAAGATCGTTCACACACCTCTGATTAAAATATCGCACAACTAAATTCACCATGTTTAGCACAACCAAAAATCAATTAGTGCATATACGCTCATAGAAAAGAGAGACTTAATAGTTGTGCGATAGTTTAGTCAAAGTCAAAGGTTCTTAGTTTTTTTGTCAAAAACAGTTATTTTTATAGAAATGACTATGTCCTGTAGAAGGGCGGGCCCCTACTGACGGTGTATGTGGAGAGAGGGATACCCTTACTGCCGTATATAGGTTCGGGATTGTTCTCATATTCCACGTCGTAGTATATACCGTTCTGATTCTGGAAAAAAACGATTTTTTTATTTTTTTTTCACCGCACAAGATTAAAAAAAAATCTTTAAAAAATTATGCTGTTGTGCATTTTTTTTAATCGATGGCGTAATCTATTGTATGGTTATAACGTAAACATTGCATTGATTTAAGAGGGTCAAACAAAATGTGAAAAACAATCAAAATCTACAGTTCTTTCTAAATTTTATCCACAGAAATTCATATTAATCTACTTATAAACACACAAAATTGATATAAATCGCAAAATTGTAGCTTACGATGTACGAATTTTAACTTTCAGTTAACTAAACGTTAACTTTGTCCAGCAAATTTTAACCAAATGTTAACTTTGTCCAATAAATGTTAACTTTGTCCAACAAATGTTAACCAAATGTTAACTTTGTCCAACAAATGTTAACCAAATGTTAACTTTGTCCAACAAATGTTAACTTTGTTCAACAAATGTTAACCAAATGTTAACTTTGTCCAACAAACGTTAACTTTGTTCAACAAGGTTAACATCAGAGTAAATTTTTTTCAACTGATTTCTTTTTAATATATACTACATTTATTCTATTACTATTTTAACATATTATTAGTATTATTAACATACATGCATACTCCTGGCGCGCGACTTTGGCCGCGGCACAAGCAGGTCAGTGCGGTCC
>NW_013525213.1:2171799-2175795 GCF_000836215.1 Papilio polytes
AAAGTTTAGATGTTTGTTAATGTTTGTAGCCTAAACTGCTGAACGGATCTGGATGAAATTTGGAATAGACCATCCCCCCTTCCCCATAACTTAGCCCCCCATTACTGTCAGCAAAGGAACCATAGCTCGTTTAAAATAATGTTCATTACATTTACCTCATTTCAATTGGATTAGTACATAATTTTTTAATATACACTAATTCCATATTTTCGGGTAAAATATGGTGAGAATTTCTGGTTCTGTTACTCACCATACATATGGTGAGAGGCGGTGTTGGGTCGTGACGTCACCGTGTTCATCGTACCCGTGTGGTGGCCGTGCATACCCATCCTGTTATGGATATACATAGATGTAGTGAATGGATATACATAGATGAAGTTAATGGATATATATAGATGTAGTTAATGGATATATACAGATTGACTTTGATAGAAATCATTATAATTTTTTTAAATTGTTTAAAATATAAAATTTTGTAAATATAATATATCAAATATGTATAATTAATGTTACATGATTTAAATAAATATATAAAATTTTAAATTTGGAATAAAAAAGAATGGAAAGTGGTAATGGTGCCAGGTGAAGGGATTTATATGATACTTGGATATCCTTTACTCTTACCTAAAAGGATTTTTTGGATTTTTTTGTTGATATTTATAGGTAGTGTTAATTTTGTTAATAAATGTTATGGTTTTACCTGGGTAGAGGTACCGGCGGTAGTGTCGGATATCCACCGAACATGGCAGAGGAGGGACGGGTGGCCATTGTCTGCGCAGGGTCGGGCTGCTGGAACGAAATTATTATTAAAAAAAAAATAATATTACAATATTTGAAGCTATTTTACTAAATTTTAATCTATAAACCAAAGTTTTATTATATTTAGTAACTATTAATGGATTTCCTAAGAAAAAAGATAAAATACCCATATTTTTTGAACACCATGTATTGGAAATGATAACGAAAACCCTGTTTTTTTTAAATTCCCGTCTTTGTGGTCTTTAGCTGAGTTTGTTCCGGATAATCTCCGAAACGGGTGGACCATTTTTCGCGATATTTTGACAGAGATGTAGCTGATACATACGGGAATGTTATAGATTAGTTTTTATTATATTTCAGTACTTTAGTAAAACTCACCGCATAATGGTTCGCCTGCGCCATCGCTTCAGCTATTTGAGCCCAGCGCATGCGTTCTTCTAACGATACCTGGAATATACAATAAGTAAGTGCATTTCATGGTGGAGAGGTATAGTATTAGGATGGCGTTTCGTGCGTCCATTTTAAAACACACACACCTTAACTACTGCGTATCTATACTATTATAATAAAGCGTAAACACACACTTCTCTGTTGCCTAAGATGTCAGTAATTACAGCATATTTTCGAATAACTCTTTTTTTTAAAAAAAGCCCTACACTTACGTCACGCTTCAGGCTATATATTTTAACGCCATTAATCTTGGGGGTAAATATTTTGGATAAGAACCCAAATGTGGGAAAGAGACCATAAATTGCTGCCAACATCAAGGAAGCAAGGTTGACATCGTGTCATTTTGACATTTGCAATTGATAATTTGACAAATGTGAACAATGAAATGATTTTTTTATAATTTCATGCGGATGAAGTCGCATGGGAACAGCTAGTTATTATATAAAATCTGAAGGTTACAGACTTACTGCTAATGACTATCGGACTGCCTCATTGCGGGAAATACATAGCCTTTTTATAACATTGGACTGATGATGTAGTCTTTTATACCAATAAGGACTTTATAACAATAGGAAGGGGAAATATCTTTATTTGCGTCTATGGGCAGCGGTTCTTCGCCTTTTCGGCGAGGTAATTGCTTACTCGTGTCCCAATGTTATAACGTCTAAAAATATATGTCAAGATTTTAAATAATAAAGGATTTTGCAGTTGACTTGTAATCTACAGATCCTGTAAAACTTTGTCATGTAACAATGTGATTGTAGATTTTCTAATTTCCTATGTAGACTAGCTGTGCCCGTGCGACTTCATCCGTATAAAATTATGAAATTTTTATTTTATTGTTTACATTTGTCAAAATACCAATTACCTTTCTATGGCCATTTTGCTTCCTTGATGTTGGCAGCAACTTATGGTCTCTTTTCCACATTATGGTTTTTATCCAAAATATTTACCTCCTAAGTTTAATAGCATGAAAATATATAGCCTAAAGCGTGACGTAAGTGTAGGGCTTTTTATTAAAAAAAAAGGATTATTTAAAAATATGCTGTGATTGCTGACATCTTAGGCAACAAAGAAGTGTGTGTTTACGCTTTATTATAATAGTATAGATAATTTACCCGACGTTCTTAGTGCGAAGGAAAACATGATGCATGCAGATATTGGTGAAGAAGTTGAAAGATATGCGTGAAGTTAACCCCCTATGGCCAAATTACCCTCAACTTAGCCTCCTACCCCTTGAGCCTGCCACCTTTTACTAAGTGGTAGGCATGCTGTAGTTCCGGCGCGCTTATTCCAAGGGAATTTTGGGGAGTATGGTCCGTTCCCAGAGGAACTGCTAGAGCTGGCGGCGGAGGAGTGCTAACAGCATACCATCAGTAGGAGGAACCAGAGGTTTGCCCCATTATGGCGAAAATCTCATTTAATTAAGCGTCCTTCAGTGCGCGGAATATACGTAAAGTATTACCCTCTATATGTATAGAGCGTCGGTGGCTCAGTGGTCTAAGCACTTGACTTGTAATCTACAGGTCTTGGGTTCGAATCCCGCTGTACCAATGTGATTTTAGATTTTTCTTATGTATATAATTTACCCGACGTTCTTACGGTGAAGGAAAATATCGGCGAAGAAATTCAAAGATATGTGTGAAGTCAACCCGCAGTACAGCGTGGTTGACTATGTCCTAGTCACCCCTTAGGGTAAGCTCCGAGCCCCTCGGTGGGGAGGTATCAGGTGGTGATGATGATGAAATATAGATACCTGGTAGGGGGGTTGTCCGACAGGCGGTGTCTTGATAGTGTTAGAAGCCATGTAGTTGAAGACAGGCGAGCCCATGCCCGCAGCCTTCTGCTCACGAGACCATTTGCGACTGAAAGAAATAAACCATTCATTAATTACCACATAAATAAATTAACTACCTCCTAATATAAATGCGAAAGTTTGTTAAAGTTAGCTTAAAATGCTGAACAGATCTTGATTGTAATAGATGTAGAGGATATTCTGGAAGGACATATTGGCTACTAACTATTTTTTTTAAATTTCATGCAGATAGAGTCGCGGACGAAAGATAGTATTATAAATGTGAAAGTTTAGATGGATGGATGTTAGAATTTGCCCCCTAAAAGGCTGAACGGATTTTGATAAAATTTGGCATAATCCAGAAGAACACAGACTCCTTTTGATCTCCATAGTTACAGTTCTCGTGGGATACATTATTTTTCGTCATATCTTATTGAAAATACACATATAAAATGAGAAGTAACACATGACACAATCTCTTTGTAACCTAAACGGCTGAAAGGATCTCGATAATTGTGATAGATGTAGAGGAATCCAGAAGAACACAGGTTTATTGATCCTGATAGTTACGGTTCCCATGGGATACATCATTTTTTCGTCATATCTTATTGAAAATCACACATAAAAAGTAAGAAGTAACGCATGACAGGATCCCTGAAAACTGTCAGATTACCAAAATTCATAGTTTTTCATAGGATGTGGCAAGCCAGTGACTTACCTCCAGGACAGTAGGGCGGCCAGCGTGAGCGCGATGACGAGCGCGGCGGCGAGCGAGGCGCCGACCGCCACGCCGACCACCTCGCCGTCCACCTCGCACGTCGACCCGTAGTACCCGGACGAACAACTACACCCATATTAGTCACTATATCGACTAAAGTGGACATTTCTGCTTATATCTCGGTAGAAGTGAGAAAAGCTATCAGCCCCCTTAGAGCGTACACTTTTGATTAGGGGCTGTCCATATATTACGTCATTCTAAATTAGGGGGGGGG
>NW_013525213.1:2175886-2180824 GCF_000836215.1 Papilio polytes
TAAGTGAGACTGCAAATGTGAGAGGCGGCTAAGGCGCGTACAATACTAAAATAACTCATAATAAACATACAAGTAAAAATAATAAAGGTGATTTAATCATATAATATCCTGTTTTTCTCAAATCTGCAATGTTTTAATTTCGTCAAACTGGTAATGACGTCAATTTTGGCAGAAGGGGGGGAGGGGTAATTAAGAAATGACGATAGGATGATTGTAGGTCTACAGTCTGAAAAAATCGATGACGTAATTTGTGGACGGCCCCTTAAACTATCGCACGACTGGTTAGTCTCGCTTTGATTTCGTTGAGCTTATATGGAGGTGCGCACATTATTCGAATTTTAGTTGTGCGACTAAAGAGTTTGCGAAACAATAGACAATCGCACAATAGTTTAGTCCCGCTCTTAGAGAAAGTAACATCCCTTTATCGCTAAGTCTAATCAAGTGCTTGTTACATTTCTATATATTTAGACATGTTTTATTGATTTTAGTAGCGATATTGCTATATGGAAGTTTCTTTAATTATATTAATTTATTTGGTGGCTATTAAAGTGCCCCAACTTAATACACCTAAAATTATGTTCCACTAAATTGTGTTCTGGTGCAATATTCCTTTAAAAAGTGTTTCTCCAGATATATGTTGGGTTTTACGACTGTACTGAGTTGTGAGTTAATATGTTCTGAGTTACTGTGATGTGCGTTGTAAATTATTGTGTTGTGAGTTAATATGTTCTAAGTTACTGTGCTGTGAGTTATTATGTTCTAAGTTATTGTATTGCGAGTTAATATGTTCTGAGTATTTATTAGTGTGTACAAAGGTTACCTGCAGTAAGGCTGTCCGTTGGCGTATCTGCAGACGCCGCGGTCGCTGCAGTGCGCGGCGGAGCAGGCGCGGCACTCGCGGCCGGCGCGCGTTGAACCCTCACCCGCGTCTAGTGTTGTGTCCGGACACACGCATCTGAACGAATGATTGAATGAACGAATGAATGATTGAATAGAAATATATAATATTAGAAGTATAAAATTATGCATGTTCCTACGAATGATGGAATGACAGAAAGGTTGAATCTTAGAAACATATAATGAAACGATTTCCCTAAGAATGAATGATTTCATCTCCCTTATCCCTGCACTGCTTGGGGTCGGCAGACAAGGTAAAGCTGAATGATTGAATGATTGGTTGAATTAATGATAGAATGATGAAGAGAATGAACGATTGTTACACAGAATGATTGGTTATGAGTGTTTTAATGGGCATAATACTAGAATAATTATCAACGTACTTGAACGCGCCCCATATATTGGTGCAGGAGGCGAGCTGGTGACAGTCGTTCAGGTCTGATGAAGCACATTCATCCACATCTGGAAAAAGTAATATATTAAATCAGTTTTTGTAATGACAATGAAAGCCCTCACTAAATGAGAAAAGTAACCATGGTAACTTAGACTCTGCTATTGCCTGGGAATTTAAATTACCATGGTAATCTTGATTCTTTGTTGCTATAGGCTTGTATTTTTTGTCCCTTTCTCGCATAACATTTTTTTAACTTAACTCTCCCCCCTTTCTTTAACATTTTGAAAATACATCGCCTATGGCGTATATTAGAGAAGGGGTTTTTATTAAAAATTTGGATTTTGCAAAAATATGCTGAGTTTGCTAATATCTTCCATAAAAATGTGTGTGTTGAATGTGAAATGTAGTATTAGAGCGTGCACACCTTTGACTAAACTATCGCACAACAGATAGTTTTGCAGAACAACTGTTTAGTTGCACAACTAAAAATCGAATAGTGTACCTTAATACGCTCAGAGGAACCAAAGCTAGACTAAACAGTTTTGCGATAGTTCAGTCAAAGGGTGTTTTAACAATACCTGTTAACGGCAGCACACTGCCAGCAGGACTGTCCACCCATAATGCTGAAGCCCCAACATTGTTGGAACGACGTCGTATGACCCCTAGTAAGTGCTTCTGTATGTCACTTGCGACTGCTGATCGGAGCGTTTCCGCTGTTTCTTGCATCTATTGTTAATAAAATAAGTCTACCTAAAATGGTATTTTATAGAAGACAGGTGGAAACTCCCCCTCTCTTCTAAGAATCAAACAATGCAATAGAAACCATCACCAGCTCACTACACGTCTACACCGAGGAGCTCGGAGTCACCCTTGCAATAGAAAACTGCTTAATAAAAGATATTAATAGGATCTGACCCTCGACTTTGCTTAGATTTAAGCAATGCCTATGCTATGTACTGAATTGAATAGGTCAAATTCTGACTGTCTGACAGAATATGTCCTATTTATATTACAAATTCGTCTTACTGTTATTAGGATAGAATTTAAATTTATTCTGAAACTTTGAACACTTTACTTTGTTAATGCAATTTACAAAAGTCCAATTTTAATGGATATTAAACGTGTCTTATTCAAAACGCTATATATTGTCCTTTCATAGCTATTCGTCTATTACTGGAGAGTTTAACGGATCTTTAGCGTAGATTTGAATACGATACTTTAGATAGCTTTGAAAATTGTATAAACATGTGTTAAATTAATCAATTATTAATGTATTTTTAAAGTAACTAATACATTATTAAGTAATTTATCAATATAAAACTCACCAAGACAGTGTAATTCACGAAAACTCCTTGATTGTGTGCATCACCTTGATGGATGGAGTTCACTGAACCGCTCACGAAATCATCAGAGAATGGAGTCATAGAGAACGCTGAGTCGATCTGAAAAAAAAAACAAGGAATTTCTAAAAGCAATACAAGTAATATTTTGAAGGGGAAACAAACATTTGTATTAAAACATCAGTCGCTGTTTTTTATATTCTAGAGGGACGTTTATTTTCTTGATTAAATAACTTACTGGTCACTGCAAAATAAAACCTCTTTGGCTGACAAATGTGAATGCAGCCAAAGAGGTTGAATACTGGCCACTGAGACATTGTATGGTTTAAGTATTTAAAAAAAAACAGTAATTAAGTATTAAAGACAAGGTGATAAAAAAACAATAGAAGAATGAGACGCGTAAAAGATGTAATCGCGGTATAGTTTCGTAATTTCTAAAAATGTACTTCAAATAAAGTTTATGTTGGTTAAAAAAAAAATGTTTTGTATTTTTGGAGGGCGCGCTGTCGGTAATAAGTTAAACTCACCGCTCTCACTGCTTCGTAGCTAAGTTGTTGGTAAGGTTCTGAGTCTTTGTCTGATAACTTGTTGTCCCAGGCCACCTGGAGAATTAGTTAAAATATATCATTTTTAAACATACGGCAATATCATAATCTATCACACTTGATTCAGTTACTACCGGATTATTCGCTTAATGGACACGCTAAGAACTACCCTTGATCTTGATTCAACATAAATTATACATAAAAACAAAAAAAGAAACTATAAAAAGAGTTTGCTACAATAAGTATGGTAATATATATTATGTTAAAGAAGGATTTGATTTTAAACATATTATTTCTCCAAACCTGTCAATGTTTAAAAAAAGTTTTTAGGACCAATTTAATAAATACCTTTCTATCATACAATCTGTCGACCCTCAAATTGAGTAACAAGGAGATCACACGCCGACAGGGGTCCCTGTGCGTGCGGCGAGCGTACCCCGGCCGGCATTGACAACTAGAGATACCTACAATATGAGATTAATATTATTTACCTTATCATACCTAGCACTTATATATAAGTGGAGTTGGCAGTCACTCATATCTTTCAACATTATTTTTAGGACTGTCTTACCTAACACATGAAATAGGTCACATGCCAAACTATATTAGATGCAAAAGGCGTGAAAGAAACAAAACAAGATATTGGACTTATTAATATATCACACGGAATCAATAAATAAGAACAATCGCAGAAGAATGCAGTGGGGAATATCTATCTATATTTTTACGACATTAAAAATAGAGTAGCATATAATAACCCGCGTGCATCAACTATTTTCCCGTTGAAGTCTTGTCTAGAGATTATTAGGAACAAACACGCAAACAGACAAATAGTTTGTATAAAATCTGATAAATATGAAAATGCTATTATATCTGATGATGAGAATAAAATCGAGAGATTAGAAAAAAAATATTTTTATCTTACCTGATTCCGTCCTGCATTTTTCGTTCTGCGTCTGATCGCATGTTGAATCATCACCAACTATACACGTATCTATTCTGTAGATGAAATTAAATTAATTTTTTTATTATAAAAGCTCTTTGTTAGAACCTAATAAAATGATAAAAAGCAATTATTAGTAGTAAAGAATTATGTAATTCAAGACAAGTTTGAAACGGAATTACAAGAATGGTTTAAAATGCTGACATTCAGTTTTCAGACGGAGAAATTAGTTTGTATGACTTCACCATTACGTATCATAATTTTTTTAAATTATGATGTTATTAAAAGTAATACACAACACAAATGACAAAACTACATTTTGATGGACTGGAATTTCTACAATTTCGATAGGAAGTAAACCAACAAAACCCTATATTTCCCTAAAAGAAGCAGCCTTACTTGGCTAATTTATCGGTTTTGTGTATGCTTGTTCTATTTTCCTATGTATTTGTGTGATTGAATTAGCTGTTGTGTATACTTTTATAAAAAATAAATACAAATAAACGCGGTATAAAGTTAAACTTAGTAAAAGCTGAGTATGAGCAAAATGTGTAGTAAAATTTGCTTATACTCAGTTTATTCATAAGTTTAACTTTATACCGAGTTAATTTGTAAGGCTGTTGGTATGTTTCGGACCCACTCCCGATAGCAAAAAAGAAACCCAATTTAAATTCGTAAAATGATGCAATTATAGTCTAAGATGTTGATGACATAATATCTCGTTTGTGATGTGATACTCACCTCACAGTGGGTTGTGGTCTTCGGAATGTTTGTGGACGCGTATGTTGTTGGTGCGTGGCGTGAGGAGCGTGCGGATGC
>NW_013525213.1:2181480-2204052 GCF_000836215.1 Papilio polytes
CACCTTTCTCTCCCGGTCCTTGTATAGCTGAGACTGTAACATCGAATATTTCTCCATAACCTGGTAACTGAGGTTCGTGTGCTGTGATCACGGAGGCTTCTGGCCTGTACCGGGAGCCGTGGGGCTTGAAATCTGGATCATCTAGCACTATACCAGGTCTTGGTCGATAGGGATGGTAGGGTATACCTTGTGAAGCTGGAAGACAAATTTATAGCTATAGATAATCAATTTATAGCTTGAAAAAAGCTTGAAGTTAGCCATTAGTTTCGTTATTACACTTACGTGGTAAGGGTTGGGAATTAATCGATGATGATTTGATGTCTTCATTAACACTCGGCTCTACAACTGCAGGAACATGACTTGCGAGACCTTCAGTAGGTGTTGGTGAAAGTAAAGAATTGGTTGTTGAACTAACATCCGATATAGATGATTGTATAAAATGCTCCGTTAGTGTTTGGTTCTTTGAAATCTCGACTGGGCTCTCTTTTACAGCTTGTTTGTCTTTGGTTTGATTATCCTTTTCACTACTGAGTTGTGCATCTTTTTTATTATCTTTTTCTGGTTTGGTAATAATTGGTTTCTCCGTTGTGGGCTTCTCTGTGGTTATACGAAATGTCTCTTTCGGTGGTTGTGTGGATGGCTGTGTTGTAGGTGGTTTTGTGGGCGGCTGTGTTGTAGGTGGTTTTGTTGGTGGTGGTGTTGGTGGTTCAGTTGGAGGCTCTGTTTGTTTTTCAGTCGTTGTCGTTTTCTCGGTAGTTGTCGTTGTCGTAGTAGACGTTGAGGTAGTTGGCGGTTCAGTTGTTGTTGTTGTGGTTGTGGTTGTAGTTGTTGAAGTAGTAGTCGTAGTGGTAGAAGGTGTTGTTTCATCCTGTGTGGGCAATTGAACTTCGTCATCGATTTCTGGAGTATTTGCCTGTGGTACATTTTGAGAAGAAACTGTTTCTTTATCTCCTTGGTGTATATTGTTTTCTGAATGACCACTTTCATTTTCGTTTATTGCTTCCTCAGGATCGGTATAATCTAAGTTAGGGATATCAATCGGTGGAGGAGGTGGTGTTGGTTTATATATTTGCATGTTAGGGTTCGGTCTCCTGTGGGGTGGCCAAGGCCGAGGTCTCAGCCAGGGAGGCGACGGTCGACGAAACCCTGGTCGATGAGAAGTCATTGGTGGAACAATTTGCTCAGGTAAATTGACACCATGATATGGCGGGCGATCGAAAGGATAAGGGGGAGGTGTTGGATGGAATGCGAACGCTGGAGGTGATACGTTCTGCTCGAGATCTGGGAGGGGAGGAACGTCCGATATTTTAGGGGGACCACGATTGTTTATTCTCGAAGCCATGGGTCGGCCCGGTCTACCATTAAGTAGCTGCGTATTCGCCTGTACGTTAACATTACCGTTTAATAATTTGACAATTCCTGTAATGATATTTTGAATCTCCGAATTTTGTCGGCCTTGCTCCCTATGGGTAGCTGTTGCAAAAATCGGTTGCACTGCAGACGGCCGTACTTTGGGCCCCGTAGGTGCGAGTGCGCGCCCCTTCGGGACCCTTTTGGCTTCCCCCGGAAACTTAAAATTAAGTTTATCACCAAATCCCTCTGAAGATACGAACATTTCTTCATCTTGATCGTGTAAAAATACTAGAGTTTTCGTTGGAGTAATATCAAAGTACTTTCTCTTATTATGAAGTTCTAACTCGTTGTCGATTTCATTGTGATTCGATGTGGGTATTTCTTCAATATTAATAGACCTCGACTCCCTATCATTGGGATCAGCAGATCTCGCTACTATAAAATGGGTATCAGCATCATCTTCTCCTTCTATAATTTTTTCTAGTTCCGTATCTAGTTCTACGTCAAATTTGGCACTAGGTTCTATCCTAAAAGCTAAGTTTTCTGTGTTCGATGTTTGTAATACGTCATCTAGATTTAATTTTTCGTTGATTTCAGACTTTGGTGATAGATGTGATATTGTGTATATTTGTTCATAACCTGAAACAAAAGTGAATCATTAAAACATTTGCAATAAGATTAAGTATTTACTGGTATTATTTCTCAGTGAAATAAACGTATTTATGCATGTCTAGAATTATTTCAAACACGCTTAACTATACTCAAGAGAATCCGCTTATTTCACAGTTAAGAAAAATTCTCTAGAAAATTACTGTTCCAATCCCGGGCATGTCTAGTTCCGGTGCAGCTAACTGAATACGAGCTATTACTAGTTCTTGCTCGTTCCACGAAGCTAACAGAGTTAGCAGACATAATGCGAGCTCCGTGTGACATAATTTGACGTGTGACATAATCGCAGACAAGTGTACGGTACTGTAAAGGGAACAATAGGACCGCCGCTCGTAACAGAACACATTAATAATAAAATCACTCGTCACTTTCACTAGCATATTACGAATTACGAGTCACTGCTAACTGCGGGTAGTTTTATAATTTACTAGTTACAGCTCGCGACTTCATCCGCCTGGTATTTAAAAATAAAGTTAAAAAAGCATTTGCTACTTAGTGGTTACGTAGCTATTTAATGGTGCAAGAATTTTTGAAATCGGCCCTGTAGTTTTTGAGTCATTTCAATACATGCCAAATTACAAATCTTTCCTCTTTACACTATTGGTAAAAAATACTATTTTTAGTCAAGTTACATTCTTATATTTTCTCAACTTAGATTGTCAATTTAAGATTTTTCTTAAAATACAATTAAATCTCATTACAACTGAGTACCAACACGTACGTAACTTGAAGTAACAAAAAAGTTCAAGTCATCATGTACACCCGTCCACTAAGCAGCAACCCTCTTTCTACGGAATGTGGTAAAACAACTGCATATACTGTTGGGGCTATCGTACGTACTGTTTCTCCGTCACGCCCGAGCGGCGTTAAGTATCGGAAGACGGAGGTTTCTATTCCGACGTGTGTTCAAAGAGAAATGCCGAAACGCTAGTAGATTCAAGTCAACCTTAATTTGTATTATTAATAAGTTTGTACTATTATCTTCAGAGAGACTAACGCATTGAAATGTTATGTTTTCAATTTGTAGTGTTTACATATATTTTTTTAAATAATTTGAAGCATCAATTTTGATAACAATGTCCTCTTAATCAACCCTTAATAATAATAAAGTCAAATTTAGTTATTCAAAAACTTACTATACTCTAGATATATGGACCGGTAACAGATCCTAATATCGCGGTTAGTTCTGTTAGATCTAGTAAAGATTTTTGGACATTGAAAGAGTGGCGTCAGTGAGTCATAATTTAGTTAACGTGTATCTACCGGGTCAGACATAGTTGTCGGACTATACAATTTCAACACAATTTAGAATCACATGTAACTTTTATTAAAAATTTTCTGACATCCACAAAATCGTTTCTGCGTCTTGATTTTGACAAAGATTTTATTACGTAAAGGGAAATCGTAACATTCATGTAATTAAAGTGAAAACATTAAATTCTTGTATAATACAATATTAACGCAATATGGAAATGTTAACAACCAGTTTGTGCCCTATATGAAAGTAGTTTTCGGTAGTTTTAAAGGCTTTCTCTAATAAACACACTATTATGTAACTACCATATTAGATTAAGTACTAGCTTACGCCCGCCATTCCATTTGTGCAGAATCTATACTATTATAATAAAGCGTAAACAGACACTTCTTTGTTGCCTAAGATGTCAGCAATTACAGCATATTTTTGAATAATCCTTCTTTTAATAAGAAGCCCTACACTTACGTCACGATTTAGGCTATATATACTTTCACGCCATTAAACTTAGGGTGTATTTTGGATAAAAACCCTAATGTGGGAAAGACCATAAGTTGCTGCCAACATCAAGGAAGCAAAATTGCTAAGGTTTGTCATGTCATGTCATTTTGACATTTGCTATTGATAATTTGACGCATGTAAACAATAAAATATTATTTTTATAATTTCATGCGGATGAAGCCGCACAGGTACAGCTAGTTTTAAAATAAAGTAAATACGCTAAGCTATGCTCTACATCGCTGCCAAAGTTCGTGGAGATCCGATAAGTCATTTAGACGGTAAATTCTAACAAACATCCATCCATCTATACTTTCGCATTGATTATATTAGTAAGATACTAGTAAATAGGTAGATACAACACTAGTGATGACCTTCCCTAATCAAATTTCCTGATGAAACCTACATTACAAGAAAGAGCACATGTTTTTAAACATGTTGTAAAGGGTAAAAGGTAACTATTATTTTTCTGTAAAGCAATTTGACTACATGCTTGTTTTATTTATAATCCAAATTGTTTCTAACAAAGTTCTCGTCTTGTCTACCAAAATCCAGTAGCTATAAAACCTTCTTGTTATCGAGATGAAAACTAGTTGTGTTTATTGGAGAATGTCGAATCTTATCACCTGTTGAGTGGCTTGCAGCGAACTGACCGCATTCTAGTCTTGTAAACATTATTGAGGTTAAAGTTATAAGTATTCCAACTGTATGAGTTGACACGCACATCTTTGGGTGTATAAAGTGATTTTAAAAGTGACCTGCTGAGAATTTAAAATTGCTAAATTACGCTTGCTTATCCCATATTGTGAGATAGAGGACATAAGATACTAGTGCCATATATATGTTAAAAATGCCTAATTAAACTGATTACCGTATTTTTTTTATAACATAAGGTGGCAAACGAGCAAGCGACCACCCGAATCCGCCAAAATGGCGACTCGACCGGTGCCCATAGACATCCGCAATTGCAGATGCGTTGCCTACCCTTATCTGATGGAGGAAAAGACGCACATAAAGAGGATAAATCCCCTTCCTATGCATCTCCTGTACCGTCAAATCCACTTCCCGTTCCCATCCAATAATTATGTCTATACTTGTATACTAATATAATAAAGAGGAAAGATTTGTATTTTTGTATGTATTGAAATAACTCACAAACTATTGGGCAGATTTGAAAAATTCTTATACCGTTAAAAAGCTATGTTATCAGTGATTAACATAGGCTATAATTTTTTATTATTTTTTAATTCCACATCGCGAGCAACAGCTAGTAAAATTTTCCTAATTAACGTTTTTACCTGGATTAGTCTTGTCTAGTGTATTTCTCGTCTTGTGTACATCGTACAGGCTTTTGTCTATTATTAGTAAAACAAAAGATGAAGAACCACAAAAGGGTCATAGACTCAATAACAATTGTTATGAATCATGTACTATTATTCCTTTATTAATTTTTTATATATTATCTTTTACGCGATTGTTATTTATAATGAAACACACACTGTACTACATCATGACTCGTGTGAGAGTGCGACTTATATGGCCTGAATATTGTAAAGAAACGCCATTCTACAAAAATGATGGTGATCCCGCATGTTCATATTTTATCAGAAAATTACAGTCCCAATCTTACCAATATTATAAATGCAAAAGTTTAGATGTGTAGATGTTTGTTAGAGTTTGTAGCCTAAACTGATGAACGAATCTCGATGTAATTTGGCACAGATGTAGATAGTCTGGAAGAACACATAGGCTACTTACTTTTATTTTTTTAATTCCAAACGGAGGGAATCGAAAGCTAGTAAATATTATTTACCCTTTCGTTTTTTTTAGCAAAATAGAAATAGTAATAATGTATTAAATGTGACATTAGTGGAAACCCACTGTTAGATTGAGTGAAATAAAATTGATTATCTAAGAGTGCGTACTGACAAACGTTACAGTAATGTTACAAGATGTAACATTTACAAGTAAGACTACAATGCTTTACGTGTATGTTATAGTACACAGCGTCACGCACCTCGGCGAACATACTAGAACCATCATCTTTTGATACTGATGATTCTGTTGTAGATTTGTGCATTTATTAAATTTTATACAAATAATTAGTAAGTATGTAAGATGAGAAATGCAAAGTTGTTTAGAAATTGTCTAAGTCAATAACCTAAGAACGCTTAGCTGGAAAGCTCGAGATCATGCTTTAATACTTTCTACGTTAATTTTATTACGAAATGCAATTTACAAACTCGGAGGCCGGGGAAAGTGTAAGTCAACATGTAATATAGTTACTTAAATGTCGATACTGTAACAGCGTCGATATTTTTTTTATAACACAAGGTGGCAAACGAGCAAGCGGCCACCTGAAACCGCCAAAATGGCGAACCGACCGCTGCCCATAGACATCCGCAATTGCAGATGCGTTGCCTACCCTTATACGACGGAGGAGGAGACGCACATAAAGAGAATATTTCCCCTTCCTATGCATATCCTCCACCGTCAAATCCACTTCCTCTTCCCAACCTCTCCTTAAAAGAAAAGGGTGGTAAAGAGAAAGGGACTTAAATTATGCCTTAAATTAGGCGATATTAAAAAATGTAGTTATTTCTTTAAATCTGCTATATAATATAGTTTCCATCCAAATTTATAGCGATTCGCAATTTTGGGATGTAATTGGATGAGATGGGGACTACTGTGCAAACTATCATCTACATGCAATTGGTCCACCTTTTAAGACATACAATAAACTACGAGCGGCTGTTAGGTTTGAATCATATTATACCAGTTATTAGACAAACAATTCTGAATTTTGAGACACGATTGTGCTTCTAGAACTGGGAAATGATCAGAATTATTAATTTAATAATTAGGATTTATCCAATATTATCTGACTTTTTTTACTTGAAGATCGACTTTATCTTTTTTACTAGTATCAAGTTTTATAATTATTTTCTAATACGTCATTAAATTATATCGAAATAAACGTGATCGAAGTTTATAAATTCATTCGGAACTCACGTTACGTCCATTGAGGTCAATGACCTCATAAAAATCTAAAATGGCTGCCAATTATACAACCTACACCGAAAACGTTAACTTATTGAGGGCTGTGAATGACTAAGGCATTTTAATGTTACCATCATTATATATTTTTTAAGGGACAATGTGAGCCAGAAAAATAATATTTGATAAATTGTTATCAACATAGTTACTAGGATAAAATCAAAAAATAAAATAGCGTAACTCCTTAAAGACCGGAACAGTAACGTTTTGTCGTGCTTTCTTGTAAAAAATAAGGAAAAAAGAAACGATATGTACTTTACTTTAGTGAAAACGATGATTCTCCACTACACTTGTGGCCATGACAGTTGACAGCTGATGACCTTAGCTTTCTCAAGGGGGGACAGTGCCTTGACTTGAATTTTTCTGATTGTAGCTGTGTATACTATTCGCATACTTTTCACTACTTAACTAATTATTTACTTATTAATAAATTAAATAAATACTAGCTTCCGCCCGCAACTCCGTCCGCGTGGGATTAAAAAAAAAGTGTGTAGCTTATGTGTTCTTGCAGATTATCCAAATGTTATGGAGATCCGTTCAGCCGTTTAGGCTACAAACTCTAACAAACATCCATCCATCTAAACTTTCGCATTTATAATATTAGTAAGATAAATTGGTGAAAAACTCAAAGTTATCCTTTGCTTGATCAGGTTATAACTTAAGTCATGTATGAGGACAGTTATCGAAAGTGTATGGTAACTGTTAACCGATGGCAGCGGACAGGTCTAGGCGCGGCTGTTAGCTATTTGGGTTCCTCCGTTATAACACGATATTCATGGATTCTTAAGTTTCCATTTATTAAGTCTCTCTTTGATGTGTCATATCTTCTATTAGAAAAAATCGTAATTATATGGTATTTAACATTGAGGTTAACAGACCCTAATCTGTAATCTGTACTAATATTATAAAGAGGAAAGATTTGTATTTCTGTATTTTTGTATAACTCAGAAACTACTGGGCCGATTTGAAAAATTCTTTCACCATTAAAAAGCTACGTTATCAGTGAGTAACATAGGCCATGTTTTTTTATTACTTTTTATTTAACGCAGACGAAATTGCGAGCAACAGCTAGTCATTTTATAAAGGGGAAAGATTTGAGTGTTTGTTTGTTTGCATTTAATAGGTTCCAAAACTACTCAAACTATTTTAAAAAAATCATAATTAAAAGCTACATTATCATAAATTAATACATAGTCTTGTATAACATAACAAAAGATATAAGAAGTATATTTTGTCACCCAAGTGAATCTGGGGACGATCCCTAGTCTAGGCTGAGTCATCTTTAGATTCTTAGAAACTAGATTATTCCGGTTACGAATAACTATTTGAATATAAAATCGTAAATCTGACACATATAGGCATTACAAAACCCTTGTATTTTCGTATGCAATGTGTGTCAAGTCTCGAGACGAATTGTTTAAAAATTGTTCTCATTCTTATGAATACCGCAATAGTCATGTTAAAATTGTGAGAAGCAGTTTAATACGTAAAAAGACGTATACAAATTGGTTCTCTCAGCTGTTTTTAGTAAGTATGAAAAGGATGGACATTTTTATACAGATCCGACATCCATGTGAGCTACTAATTTTAACTGAAACATTAATAACATTATAAACAGAGAGATAGATTGTCTATCTCTTTCTGTAATCCCTTCGTGTTTCGAAATGTGCTGTGATTTACTTTCACCTCAAATCACGAAGGCTTTCGTTTTTGTCTCACCGAATTCTTACGATGTTACTAAGCATATGTACTAACTACTTTAGCTAATCTGTAATAACATTATAAAGAGGAAAGATTTGTATTTTTTATAAAATGAAAGGGGGCAAACGAGCGGCAAGAACACCGAGGTGGTCAACGACGCATTTTGGTATGCATTGTATTAACTCAAAAACTACTGGGTCGATTTTAAAATTTGTTTTACCATTAAAAAGCTACGTTATCAGTGAGTAACATAGGCTGTATCTTTTATTATTTTTTAATTTCACGCAGACGAAGTCGCGAGCAACAGCTAGTGTAGTAAAACATTATTAGTGTTAATTTATTTATTGCAGCACTTTATAAAGCCTAAAGGCTGTACACGGAAAGCTCAACAAAACTTGATGCTGTACTTGGACGATGTGTGCTGTGCTTTTCACGATTATTGACAGTTTAAATTTGGTTTTTACCTATTTTATTGGTTGAATTCAAACAAAGATTTCAGTATCTCGTGGAAGATTAGCGCTGGGTACTTCGATCAGAAGCATCCAGCATTTATAGCTGAGCGAGTACTCACTCCGGTCAGCACTGCATACACATTTTAAATACTTCGTTTGTCCTGTAATTACGTGTTTATTGTTTTCCTTTTTAATTACTTTATTGTATTTTTTCTCTAATTCCTAATTGTGTTGCAGTGGTGATAAGATTAAATGTTATTTTATTTTCATTTTATTTTATTTTATCTACCTCCAATTTATGTAACCACCATAACATTCTGTCTGTCAATTTAATCTATAAAATAAGAATAGTTATGTTAAAAACATCTTTTTATATTCATTAAATTCGTATACTACATACGGATGTAATGCTTTTTCATACCATCAATAATGATATAAAAACTTTTTATAATCAAACGTAGAAATTTGGCGATCTGTAGGCGATAGGGGAACGACCCCAAGTCCTTGAAATCGTCTCACTATAAACAGCTCGAATGAATTTTGACATAAAGATTGAAACACACCAAACAAGTAGGACGTCATAAGGTGAATTTTGGACTTTAGTATTTCGAAAAGTAATAATAAGTTGTAAATATTGTACTACTGTCAGCTAATAAAAGCTTTAGCTTCAATCTAAATGACAAAAGGTAATATAGTATATTTCTTTAACTATTTTAAGTTAGTGTACATAACTACCTTGAAATAACAATTACCTTATCATGATAGAAACAAAAAAAATATAATATTTTCCAACTAATTATTTTCATAACGATTCATTGAATTAATTAACAATAGCAACTATGACGTCATAACACTCAGTGTGGCATTGCCCTTATAAACATGGTTGTCGAAGAAAGAGGAGCCGAAATGTTTTTTGATTTCTTCATTCGATAATTCGTTTTTTGTTAACATTTCTTGCTCGTGCGTGGCGACTGATGTTGTAGACGTAAAGAATTACGTGACATTTAAAAAACACTTTAATGTAATCTACTGTTGATACTGACGCAAATACTTTGACTTTAAACTGTCCTGTGCTCACTGGACTAGACAATAATTATGATATACAAATCAGTAAGGAGGTGTTGCCACTATACTTGTCTCTTTTACACAAGTCTGACTATAACACAAGTCAATACAACAACCGTATCCATTGGTTTTTCGCCAATATCAATTTTACCGGAAATGAGGTCGATAACATTAATGTTATTAAAATTAGTTATAGAGATGGTTTTTCGTATATACGGTAAAATTGTTATTTACTTGGTATTATCAATATATGAATATCATTAACTTGTTATTGAATGACGCAAAAACCAACGTTAATGGATACGCGCGCGGCAGGTAAATGATATGGCCTACTAAATCCACCCTTAATAACCTACAAAGTTAATGGTTTATCTAATAGTCTATTCAAGTTGATATTAATTAAAATAGGTGCAACGAACTGTAGTTCTTTGATTTAAAATAATTTAAATCTACCTTACTTTTAGAAAATTTGGGTTAATTAAAAACAAGCTGAATCCCTTATTTTTTTGTTTTGTTTTTTTATTTATTAAAGATGATTATTCATGGATTGTTACATCTTGATTGTCTACTATCTTGTAATTCGTAGCATACTATTATAAACGCGAAAATTTAAATGGATGGATGTTTGTAACGTAACTCCAAAACTACTCAACGGATTGAAATTTTGCACAGATGTATAGATGATTACTTTGGAAAAACACATATGCATAACAAGTTTTTGGTAATTCTGCGCGAACGTTGTCGCGAGCGAAAGCTAGTGTTATAAAAAATATAACTTACCATTAACAACTTGTATAAGTATAGCGAACAGCGCTGCGCAGAGCCGGCAGCGTGTCCGCCATCGCCCCCTAGCGGCCATTTTGTTTTGGCGGCAAACTTGACAGTTCACTGACGTCCATCCGTGCAACACCACATTACTTACAAAACAAACCAATATATATTCGGACGGTCACATCTGTCGTAGTCAACTGAAACAACGAAAATTAAGGAATTGTTAACATCAAATCATCCTAAAGAGTTTTTACGTGAATCAAATACATACAAAAATCCTAAAATACAAATCTTTCCTCTTTATAATATCAGTATAGATATAGATTACTGTACTACCCCATAAAATATAGTTTGAAAACTTACATTTAAATACCAAGTACAAAAGACTTCAACGAATGACTTAGAAAATTATGTAGACATCGATATCGTTTCATTATTTCTTACAAAATTTAGTGGGACAAATGGTGTCTATATTTTGTATATAAAATCTAAAGGACACGTGCAAAAAAAGTAAAAGAAACTAAACCACATTTACACTTATTACAATAGTTAACATTATCAGGAACTACATTGGTTTGACCTACTAACCGTTTTTCATGCAGAAACGTACCGTGACGTCACATAGTACAGTCAGCTTCGCTAAAAGTATTCGAGATATAAATAGTTTAATGAAATAAACAACTGTTTACTTGAATAAAACATTTACTATATCGCTTTAGAACTAAAACTAGACGTTAGTTAAGAATGTGGAGGGGTACACCGGTAGAGGTAGACCTAAAAAGAGATGGATGGATTGTGTGAAAGGGTACATGATCAAGAAGGGAGTGATGACTGAGATGACGGATAATAGAGTTATTTGGAGGACGAAAACCCGGTGTGCCGACTGTAGGAAAAGGCAGGGGAGATCATGATAATGCTTTAAAACTAAAACACCATCTGAAAATCCCGCTGTACCTTCAAGGACGTATACCTCCTCGAAATTTGACAGAATACTTGTCATACAAACTTACATACGCGCTTTGTTTTGCATTTTACGATCCAAAGTGTGAAGCTAATTTAATTCGTTAACTGTACATATTAGTAACGATGTCACATACGTGCGGCACTTTATTGAATAACAAACACATAACAGTCCGCATAAAAATGTATTTGGCATAACCAAATATATCGATAGAAAACTGACTGCCATATAATATAGGATATAAGTATACATAACTATTGTAACATAAATAATCACTACACGTAACCAATTGGTGACCATCTTTGTTTGCATCTTGAGAGACCCCGGGATCAGAAGACAGAACTCCTGTGCTTTCGTAAACTATGACTCAAGACCTCACTTTATTGTCACTTTCCCGGAATCATTTAGGAAAGCGATCAGCCCCTCCCCTCTCCACTATCGCATGCAAATCGCCCATGACATTGACCCCCTTGCCACGTGTGGCTCTTCTTATTGTCACTATTCTATGTTCATTTCCAAGTATACACTATACAATTTTATTAAATTTCAGTTTTAAATTTCGATATGCCAGTTAAAATAATTAGCGAGTATAAATGTACAAATGTACAAGGCATAAATTTATAATATCGTGAGCTCTACTGATGTATTTTTAATAATCTATCATTCAATCAGAAACCTACGTCACAATAACGATAAAGAATGAAAGAAAAAAGGACCCGTGAGTGAGAAAGTAGGGTTCGACCGCAAACCCAGTTTAACATTTGAGGAAAGAAACCTTTGAAAAGTCAACCAGCGATGTTACATAATAAAAAATATGCAAGTCAATGGAGAGTCGTTAAAATTTCATCAGTAAACTTTTATGCTGAATATAGAGAGATTTTATTTTCACTAATAACTTAAGAAACTTATGATTTATTAATCAAACATAACAAATGTTATGTAACTTTATAATGGTACTTAATATTCTGACGAATTTAACTTTCTCACTCAGAAAGAAAATGTCGTAAAGAAATTTGTATATAGTCTCTATGTTCGAGTCATTCCATGAGTCGACTTCGTATAATTCTTTTTGGAAGTGTCTTGCGATTAAAATGCAAATTATATAGGACAGCAAGAATTCGCAGGCCACATCTAGTAGCTATAAGTATACGAATAGCTAAGTAATTGTTAATTCACGTGGCAGCTCGAGCGTACAGTAACGGTGGCTTGATCAAACGTTGGCGTGTGTGCCCAATGTTTGCTCAAACTGTCCTGGAATTCCAACTGGCCTCGATCCTATAGCGTATTACGAGGTAAGTGGTAACCTATAGGATACGATTTATTATGTTTATGCCATGTCTGTTTTAGTTATCTGAAGAGAACATATTAGACATGTGAATGAAGAGGTGTTCACCGGAGGAAGGCCTAGAAAGAGGTGAATGAATTGCGTGAATGACATGATCAAGAAGGGAATGACAATTGAGATGAATGGAGATAGATCAAAATAGAACGAGGACCTATACCGACCCTGGTAAGAGGATAGACAGAATTATGATAATGAAGAGAAATATATTTATATAATTTATGACAGAATAGATATTTTTAAATTAAGAATACATTTCAAGCTGTATAAGGTTATAAATTATTTACTTAGAATGTTAATATCATAATATAAAAGAGAGAGTATGGTCTAGTTATTTTAAGTTACTGCCAATTACTTTACTCTAACAATATTTCTTAAGTTACGTTTAAATCATAGTTTAGTAACTTTCTTCATTTTTAATGTTCTACAACTTAATTTGTGACTGTTTCTATTTTAATACTAAGTATATGAGAAATATAAAACAATATCTTCACGGCGTTTACGAACTAGTGTAGACACGGGCATACGTTAACGGTACGACAGGTGACCTACATACCAGCCGAGCTATCGACTGACAAGCCGTTTTGTTTATCGCTTACGTGTTGCTTCTAAAAATAAACGTGGGTTTCCACTGCCAATATTTTGTAACGAAACCAAATATGTTTTTAGCTTGAATAACATTAATAGGGTCATATATATACGTATTGTTAACTACCATCTACATACGATACAATATATTAATTATTTTCTCACATAAAAGCACTAAATAGATTAATATGTCATAGAGTGGACATTTGTATATTTCCTTACAAACCTCAGATGCAAATAAATACCACCACATATGACTGACTGATGAATGACTATACTTGTTACCTAGCATCAATGCATGAAAGTTTAGTTCGTGTTGTCCTTTCTGATGAGTTGAACATCTTTGTCATACGTCATACGTAATTCGTTATCACACAACAGTGGCAACACTAGCGAGTTGTCATTGCAAGCGGATCTTCAATGTAGCACGGTGCTTAAGCATGATTCAGACATCCGGCTGAATTGCGATAGTTGCCTTGCGCAAGTGTTGCGGCGTGCGTCTTGTGACGCTCTACCACTCTGCGATGTAATTGTCTACGCTATACTTTTGTCTTAACGTTTAAAGCGGCAGAGATTTTTCTTTCAGTTCCTGCAGTACTCGGTAGCACACCCTGTATATCATGTATACATTTCTTAGTCGCACTGTAAGCCAGATACGTACCAAGTGTTTATTATAAATGAGAAAGTTTAGATGTATGTTAAAGTTTGCCTTTTCCACGAACGGATTTCGATTAAATTTGGCATAGATATAGAGTATAGTGTGGAAAAACACATAGCCTTATTTTTTTTTATTCCACTGATGTGTAATCCAGACTGTGTTTTATAACTGTGCCAAATTTCAATAAGATATGTTGAACCGTTGCATAATGATCGAGTAAACATTAAATAACTAAATTAATAAATCCCACGGGAACCGTAAGTATTCCCGGGATAAAAAGTAGCCTATGTGTTCTTCCAGACTATGCTCTAAACCTGTGCCAAATTACATGGGGATGGTTTAGGCTACAAACTCTAACAAACATCCATCCATCCATCCATCCATCTAAACTTTCACATTTATAATATTAGAAAGATTACAGTTATCATTATCTAAATGCATTTAGAGATATAATCACATTTAACAATGGTAGAGTCCGCGGCATTACTACATCCTCGATTATTGCACAAACACACAGGAGACACGAGACAAGTGGATTTACTACGCTATCTTTACGATTTTAGGGTGCCGTTTGCTTAAAAAGTTTCTTGTAAAATTAGCAGGTTAACAAGGGTAAATAAAATCAAACCGGATTATGAATTGGCCGGAAGTACGTAATACAACTTGCACAATATTCTGTCATTGATTCACCGAAGTCTTACATAACAAATGACGTACAATTCCTTCTTGTAGACGTAATAAGTTAAGAAGATAAAATTAAGACCAGACCATAAATATCCATATTTTACCAGTAGATTAAGTTAAAGTCAAATTACGTAAGTTTTACCTTAGTTAGATCCAGATATGTAGGCGTTAGAGTACGGCGCGGTTAGTTGACCGCTAGGATGCTATACAGAAAGCGCCGCAGATCTGTGAATCACACAGTCTAAAACAATCCTGTTCACACTCCCCCCTTCCTAGGACTAAAAGTGAGCAGTTAAACCGGTATTTGCACTGTTAATGATTTTTGGTTTAGTTTGTTTTTATCTATTCTTCTATATAATATGATAAAGCGTGAAACACACTACTTCGTGGCGTAGGATGTCAGCAATCACGGCATATTTTTGAATAAATAGCTCTACATTTACACACACTTTAGGCTATATATTTTTACGCTATTAAACTTAGGGGGTAAATAAATTGGAAAAAACCTTTATGTGGGAAAGAGACTATAAACTTCAAGCTGCCAACATTATGGAATCAAGGTTGTCATTTATGCATTTGAATTTTGACATTACACAAATGTAAATCACACTAATATTATAAATGCGAAAGTTTAGATGGATGGATGGATGGATAGATGGATGTTTATTAGAGTTTGTAGCCTAAACGGTTGAACGGATTTCAATGAAATTTGGTATAGATGTAGAGGATAGTCTGGAAGAACATAAAGGCTGCTCACTTTTGTTCTTTTTTAATTCCACGCGGACGGGCTCACGGACGGAAGGTAATAGAATAAAGTTATTAAAAATTTAATGCGGATGTCCAGGGGAACAGCTAGTAATAAATAAATAATTTAAAGTACAAGTGAAAATTCACGTATTGTACAAAATACGAGCCCGCATTCTGCATTCCCTTAGCATTTAAAGTGAAAACGATTGCGATAGTGATGTCGGAACCGAACGTACTTGTGTAGAAACTTCACTACCAATACGTATATGTATAACTGAGAATGTTTTGTCTAAAAATTCCGATTGTCGTCTCGTTCACTCTCTATTAATATAACAAAGACCACATGTTTTCTTACGATGTTTGAAATTGGTAACTTATACATTGTAATTGATATTACAATATTGACATAAGAAATTCTTACTAATGTAAATAGTAAAACTGTATATGGGAATCTCGAGATATTTTCTATGTTTGTTAAGCTACGCTTGACCAAGATCCCACCGGAAGAAAGTCTTACAGCCAAAAGATTTTGACGGTATTTCCAAACCAAAACGACTTAGGGTCCATTAAGAAACGAGCCTATCATTTCCTCAAAAATCGGCAACGAATCTGTAGTCCCTCTAGTGTTGCGGACGTCTATGGGCTTAGTTGACCACCTCGATGTTCTCGCCGCACGTTTGCCTCCTTTTATTATAAAAATAAAAAAAGATGGTACGCACTAGCCTAATAAGTAGTTATTTACTCTCCTTTAAATCTATCATACTTTATAGATGCGAAAGTTTGGATGGATGGATGAATGTTTGTTACTACTTGTTCCAAAAACTTTAACAGATCTCGCTGAAATTTGACACAGATGTAGAGTATAATCTGGAAGAACACACACTCTTTTAATATGCGCAGCATATCGCGGGCAAAAGCTTGTATATTAACATTTACGAATTTGTCTAACTGTGCCGAATTTAACAAACATGCGAATTGACAACTGTAAACCCGTTTTTTAATATTTAATAACAATGAAATCCACTGTTTCTTTCTGTTAATGGAAATAAAACGTTTCCACGTTTCCTACTGTTAATGAAAATAAAACTTTGTACAGTGATTTTTTTAAAAATCAGTTGTCCAATTAAGAGCTAGTCGTAAGATATCGCATCATTGTTGGTGGAAAGACACGGACTCACCGGCTTTAGTTGCATTGCCAGTGGAAACATGCAGTTAGCCGCACGGAGTCCGCAGGAACCGGTCAGAGAGGTGGAAATATTTGGGTTATCTCGTGCCGTCCGGTTACCTACTTATTGTTTGTGGGTTACTCTCGCTTGCAATCCTTGACATTGAATTAGGATTTTGAAAATCTCTACTTATGTTTTTATAACGGACCAATAAGCCATTTTAGTATGTACGCCAATCTTAAACTACGATTTATATTAACACTAGCTTACGCCCGCGACTCCGTTCGCGTGGAATTAAAAAAACAAAAGAGAGTAGCCTATGTGTTCTTCCAGACTATCCTCTACATGTATACCAAATTTCATCGAGATCCGTTCAGCAGTTTAGGCTACAAACTCTAACAAACATCCATCTAAACTTTCGCATTTACAACATTAATAAGAATAGGATTTTAAAGTCTGACAGATTGAAGGCCCCTACCAAAGATTTTATAAAATTGTAAAGAAAATGCACGTTAATTTGCTGTTATTGTTTGTATTTACTTAAGTTAAAACGGAAGAAAAGAATTCTTCTCTATTTAATGAACTCCGGTGGCCGCTTCCTTGTTAATCATACTTCATACTCGTCATACTAATCATACTAATATTATAAATGCGAAAGTTTAGATGGATGGATGGATGTTTGTTAAAGA
This sequence comes from Papilio polytes, assembly GCF_000836215.1. NCBI lineage: Eukaryota > Metazoa > Arthropoda > Insecta > Lepidoptera > Papilionidae > Papilio > Papilio polytes. The sequence continues at coordinate 2,199,134 of NW_013525213.1, forward strand.
TTGTAGCCTAAACGGCTAAACGGATTTCTATTACATTTGGCATATACGTAGATACGTCTGGAAGAACACATAAACTACTCACTTTTGTTTCTTTTTTTAAAACCTAGTCTTACTATAAAAAAGTAACTTGATAATTGGTCAATTCGCGCAAAATGTAGAGGTAGTTTTCTCCTTACTGTATTAAGACGGTTTTGTTTTTGTTTCGAATCTAGTGAAAACCGGATAACACTTCATTTTATAAAAATGCTAATATCTTCATTGATATGCAAGGGAGCGTGTAGTCCACTTTTTACTCTGTATTTTTGGGTGAAATCATACAAGTATAGCCAGTTTAGTGAACACAATAATTATAGAAATACTCAGAGTTGAGATTAAGTAAAAAATCTCTATAACAAATTACTTCTTTAAGGATCAGTCTCTACTGTCGCCCTGGGCGTGACATCTACGGCGCCCTAACTACAATACAATAAGAAAAAAGCGGCCATTTTATATCCGGCGCCCAGGGCGGTTATCAATCTCGCCCTATCCTTACCAATACTGAATGACTATGCATCGATGGCGTCATCGAAGATGTAGGCTAGAATAGGCGCTAGATTGGATGCCTGACGGCGATAGTGTTCATGTTTCGTCATGCCTATGAAGGTGCGTGCGGAGCCGAAACTGGCCAAACCGCGTGCCCCTCCCGCGATTCGGCCCGTATGGCACGAGGGTCGGTGGGGCCATAGGTAGTGTTGGGCTTAGAATACTGGATGACTAAATACTAATGAGGCAATACAAATTGTTTTTGCAAGTATTTAAGTTTTTTCGTTCAAAAGTGATTAAGGCAAGTTTGTTTACATTTAACACAGTTTACCTACACTTTAATTCGTAACATTTGATTCCATTCACCCAGTTGCGTGCTAGCGTGAATATGTACAGTTATATTACAAGTAAAACAACACCGTTTCCAAGCTATGGATCATCGGATATAATTGTTTTCATACTGCTTTCTACGCACGTAAATTAAAATTTAATTTAATTGGTTTCCTTTTTTTATATTTATACGCATTTCGCTTATAATACTTAAGTATATAACTATGACTTTCAAAGCTTACATTTATATCTATACTAATACTATAAAGAGGAAAGATTTGTATTTTTAAATGTATTGAAATAACTCAAAAACTACTAGACCGATATAAAAAAAAACTTACACCAATAAAAGCATCGTTTATCAGTGAGTAACATAGGCTATATTTTTACTATTTTTTTAATTTCACGCGGACGAAGTCGCGCGCAACAGCTAGTATTTGTATATACTTAGGAATGTTTTGTCTGTTTTAAAAAAATAAAACTCGAATGAAATGAGTCATAAGGTCTAAAAAAATTAGTTTGAATCGCCCTAAGAACTTTTCGCCTTCGTAAACAACGTTTTATAAATTGTGTTTCCATTATACTAAAAATGTAGGTTGTGGTTTTAAAAAAGCAAAGAAGTAACCCGGACGCTTTCCTTACGGGGTGTAGAATCAAGACCGGCCAACGGGGGCAAGTCAGAAAAAACTAAACAAACCAGCCCTAGGCCCGTACTCAAGAACATCGATACGTGTTAAAAGTGAAATATGAAAAAAAACAGTTATTTTTTAAACTTCGAAATTAAGTTCGACATATTTGACATAGATTAAACTTTTTATGGTATAGATTTATATTCAAAAATTATCGAAATTCTTACTTTTAGTTAATATATCAGCTGTTTGAATCACAAAAGTATGCTAAACGCAACAAGCACTATTTTTTACACGGTTTACCAACTTTCACATTTTATAATTCACTGACACACGAGTTCCGTATACATTCAAACAATCATTTTACTAATTATAATTACGTTGGACACGATTAATCTTATTTTTAATTAACAATCACGAATATTTTTCTTATTAATAATTTTTTTAATACAAGCGTCGAACTAAATTTTATTATGTTCAAACATGCGCGCGCAGTAATGGCCGATACGAACTGCCGCGTTTCAAAGACTTCACACAAGTCTTGAGAGGAAAAGAGATAAAACATACGTTTGCCGTACCATAGAAAGTGATAGCTATAGGTGCAGTGTAGCGGGAAGTTTTTTCTCCTTTCGCGCGTCAACTTTCTAAAACATGATGATTTTTGTCATATATTATCTTGAAACAATTATTTTCTTTGAATTAGTCTAATATTATTTAAAAAATATGTATACATCTAAATGTCTACTATTTTTCAAATTAAAAACCTACTTATTTTGGAAATTGCACTTCATAACTAGAATTGCTTTCAGTTTTCTATTTAGTAATGAAGATAAGAATACTTACAATTTAAGAAACATTATATTTAAAAAAACTTAAAAACCATCGAATGGTTGACGTCATAGCTTGCATCTTTAAAGTAACTAATTCACTCCACATCAACATGGCTCGTTGGTCTAGGGGTATGATTCTCGCTTCGGGTGCGAGAGGTCCCGGGTTCAAATCCCGGACGAGCCCGGCACAATGCTTTTTTTGCCTTCGGTAAAATGAAAACTTTTAGTAAACTTTTTTTTTTGATAGCTCGGTCGAGAGAAGTTAATTATCTTACCACTAGAAAAATATAATTAATAAAAACTACGTAAAACGGTTAACTTTTATATTTTATCTAAATACCATAATGAAAAAATATTCTTCACCTTTTTTTAATCTAACAAAAACGAAAAAAAAAAACATTTTTGTGGTAAAAAAAATTGGCAAATCACATGGGCTATTGAATGTATTATTTTGCCAAAAGAAATATTTGATTACTGCCCTCTATGGTTTCGAAATTGCAAACTTGGAAACCGCAAGTTTGGAGAAATTCTTTAATCGAAACATAGATGGCAAGCATAAAGGAAAATAACCCTACTTCTTTAAAACAACGCATTCTTCGTTATAATGTAGGAAGAAAATTGTCTATACAATTTTGCCGGGTTATCACGACAGGTGTTTGCCTACAACCCCTTCCCCTCATTCCTCAGAAAACATAACTGACAAACTAAACAATTTACGAAAGATACTTTTGTTATAAAATTTATTACTTTGTAGTGTACATACACAATGTAATAACTTTTTAGTTAAATTTTATTTCATTTATGTGTTATTGTGTACAGTTTAACTGTTATATCCTTAACTTAAAACATTCAAAAAGTATAACAATGTCGGGTGCAAGTACAAGCACAACTTCCCAAAGTCCTCCGGCAATTGCCTCAATAAACGATGTCAGTGCTTTATTTCAAACCGCGAAGAAGTATGAAGAACTAAATGTAATAGGAACAGGTATATTAATTATTTTATAACCTACTAAATGCCATGTGCCGGCGATGTTAATCTCGCGCATTTTTTGTTTGTAATCACTGCCATTAAGAAAAAAAAAATCCGCTTTTAGTACTCAGTATAGTGAAATTGTGTTATTCGAACGTTTTTGATGTATTACATACTCGATATATCGAATAACAAAGCTCATACAGGTTCCAGAGAGCTTTCTTTTGAAACAATGTGAACCTGACTTAATTGTCTAATACCACAAATAATGGTGCTCAAACTTATTTTTTTCAGGTGCCTATGGTACAGTATATAAAGCCAGAGATCTACACAATGGAGGTCAGATTGTGGCCATGAAGAAGGTCAAAGTAGCGCTCACAGAAGATGGTATACCTCTGTCTACATTGAGAGAAATTGCTTTATTGAGACAATTAGAAGCTTATAGACATCCTAACATAGTTCGGTGAGAATAATAATTGTTTTTGGTAATAGACAATACATGTTTTGGGATTTATTCTAACATGTTTTACTCTATGTTTTTATGTCTTACCTTATAGATTGGCATAAAGTAAGTATTCTTTTATATAAAACTTTTTTAAATTCAATATGTATTTAAAACTAGTTAAGCAACTGTTAAAAGCACAGCTATATTTTTCTTACTTATAGATGTTACTTCCTAATCTGAATATTTCACTTATGGAGGTTATTTGTTGGGATTGGGCAATTAATCTTGTTTGTAGAGGTTTCTAAATGATCCAAGTCTAACTGTATATTAAACTCCATAGATTATAAATTACTTTTTAAACTTATTTAGTCATACTTCATACTAATGTTATAAATGTGAAAGTCAAGACTGATAGATGGTTGCATAGATGTTTGTTAGAGTTTGTAGCCTAAATGGCTGAACGGAATTTGATTAAATTTGGTATACATCTGTAGAGGATAGTCTTGAAGAACACCATAGGCTCTTCACTTTTTTAATTCCTTGCGGACGGAGTGGCAGGCGAAAGCTAGTTCAACAATAAAAACTACGTAAAATGATTGACAATATTTATTTAGTCAAATCAAAGAATGGATTTTGATTCTTTCAGACTGCTAGATGTGTGTCATGGTGGTCAGTCAGTGGACCGTGAACATCAGTTGGTGCTGTTCTTAGTCTTCGAGCATGTAGAACAGGACTTGGAGTCATATTTGAAGAAAGCGCCAGGACCTCTAGCTGAGAACAGAATAAGGGTAAAGTTGATTTAGTATAGTACTTATTATGATGAAAACAATTAAATACATACCTTAAGAATTATAAAACTGGTGTAACTATTTACATATGACTGGGTAATTTATTTATCACTAGCTGTTGCTCGTGACTTCGTCCGCGTGAAATGAAAAATAATAAAAAAACATGCCCCATGTTGCTCAGCGATAACATAGCTATTTATTGGTAAAAGATTTGTTGTAATTTTTGAGTTATGATATTTCAATGCATACAAAAATACAAATCTTTCCTCTTTATAATTTTAGTACTGATTAATATGGTTTATGGATAGTATGAATGGATGTATGATCAAGTTATTATTGATAATTAATTTAAAAAAAAAATTAAGACTTCATTTTATGCTATAAAAATGATAACAACTGTATTTT